>NC_056737.1:476514547-476764547 GCF_019279795.1 Protopterus annectens | reverse complement strand
GAACTGGGTTGTCCCACAGCGTACAATGATCCCCCAAAACACTATTTATAGTATGAATACCATCAGAGAAGGTTTAAATGTAAGAATTGGATCTGAAGAAGTCTACAAAGATGAAAGTTTTTATTCCAATAAAACCTATAGAAGGAGTGATCCATAGTCAGTCTCTCTTCTGAAGAAGGGGGATTTGGAACTGGAATTATTTTGCTTTTTGAAATAAAATACAATAATTTAGTTGAAAGGACTGCTCAAAATACTTGAATCCTGGACAATCTTATGTTGTAATTTTGAAATTAAAGTGAAAGCTATCTTAATGTCATTGGCCATAGTGGTGGATGAGACACTGACTCTTTGATGCACAGCTGTATACAGAGTATGAACCAGCCACATGAGCTTCCCTTGATACTGCCTTTAGCTGGCCACAATAACTATCATCACTTGTTGAAGAAACATTAGTAGGACCTGAACTGTCATTGTGGGGCAGATGAGTATAAGGCCAATCCATAATCGTGTTGTGCAGAATGCAGCACACAGTAAATATCCTGCATGCAGTAACAGGGTCATAGTGAAGGGCACCCTCAATCTCATGCAGGCAATGGAAATGTTTTCAGCAGGTCAAACACTCACTTGATGACAATCCGTGTCTGGGCAGGGCAATATGGAAGCATTTCTCAGAAGCTCCCCTAGGCTTATGGATTGGTGTCATCCACTGGGTTTTGAGTGGGCAGCATGTATTACTTACAAAATAAAAGGGGGTGGGAGACAAAAAAGAAGGAGGGGGTTACTACTTAGCAAAACATTTATCAAATTATACCTACAGAAATTAATATGACTTTAAAAGTTTGCACTAACCAACAAGGTGACCATGGCGTATCCTAACATGCAGAAAGAGGCAGTGCTTGTGTGCCCAATATAAGAATCATGGGCACTGCCAAGATGCTGGACCAACACGTTGGTGATGCACCCAAATACATTATTCACTACCCGGCAGTTGATGGAATGGTAGCCCTTCCTGTTGTAGTACTGTTCTCACCGTGGGCCAGATGGGGCCCTAGTGCAACATGGACACACTCCATTGCACCAAGCACCTCTAGAAACATTCCTTCCCACAGATGGCATTCATGGTTCTGGCTAAGTCCTGAAGCAACACTGACAGATGAATATGCTGATCCATACATGCCAAGAGGATATTGAGGAACTGCTGAAATAACCTCAGAGCAGAATCTTGAGAAATACCAAAATTGACTCCATTTTGTTTCTAAAAGGTCCTGTTGCAGGTATAGTGAGGGTTATACATGCCTTGGTATCCACATCTATAGGAAGACCACACATCCCCCCAGTCCCCATCTGGGGGCCATAAAACTCGCTAAAGCCCTTACAATAACTCTGTCTTCTCTAAATCTATCAAGAATTTATTGGGCAGTAAAATTATAATGGGTTAATCTTTACCTATACCTGAGCTGCTTCAGCCAGTAAGCACCACTGGGCATCTGTGGTTTTGAAGCAGCTCACAACAAGAAATAGGTTAGCAGCTACAGCAAGTATCTTTACTGATTGCAACATAGGTAAAAAAGGAATGGCGTTGTCTTTATAAGGTTGTGGGTATGAAGCGAATGTGCATAAATAAGTGACTATGAAACGTGAACAGCCAGGAAATGACTTCATTTACATAAGATTGCTGCATAAGCTTTAAGGCATTCCTAATTTATATCTCGTTGCAGTCTCATTTGCACAATCTTTTCTTAACCCCTCTACAATGGCTACGCCTAAGCACAGCCAAACTCTATAAATCGGATGAAAGCTGCACTTAGCAACAGCCTGACAAACTCCTGCCATGCATAAGCGCAGTGACTATGAATATCACCCTTATATTTTATAGCTCAGATAAAAATGTTTGACAGAGGAAGCGCCTCCATTTTCATGGTTCAAGAATCAAATGACTAAAGCCCAGGTGCATACCTGAAGAAGCCATGCTTTAATGAGCTTTTGTCTATTGACAAGATATTTCACAATACTGCTGTTTATGCCCATTTAGATAGTTATTCGTGCTCATACATGTGATTTCTGAAAATGCTGGTTTCAAAAGCATTAAATGATGAAAAAGATGCTTTCTTTATAGCACGTGGTTAGTTCTAAAAAACTTCCATGGTGATAGCTGGTGAACTAGAAATCCTCAAAGCTGTCTATGTAGTCATGCATAATCAGTGGTTTATAAGCCACATGCTGTCCCCAGAGCAGTTTGATATCACCATCATCTCAATTGACTGTGAAGTACATACTTTTAAATAAAAAATATCAGAAATACAAAGTGAAATGTACCCTTGTTGCCAAATAAAGTAGATCAAGACTGACATTCTTGCTTATCCTCAAAAGAGCAGGATCTGTTTCACAGTGTCATTTATGAGGAAGTGGTTTTGACAGGAAACTAAAACATTCCCTGTATATGCAAAGTTTTTTTTGTCACAATGCTTATTTACAGAAGTAAGCAAACAAGACATTATCCAACATAAAAGTAATTTTAGCACCAATTCAGCTGGATGAAATGACAATCAAATACAAATAATTGAAGCAGCATTTAGCTGAAACTCATTTGGCTGAAAATCATTTAGTTGACAGTGAAATAGTATGAAGCATTCTACCATATATGTGTAGAGCAGTTTAACTTACTTAGGAGGGTTATGCTTCACCAGATGTGAGGAGATGGGCCTCCCCACCCCTGCTTACTAATACACTAACTCTGAATTTGCAGTATGATGGAGGATAAAGTGAGCATTTTTTTAATCGCTGAATTTGACTTTGCCCACACTTCCATAAGGTAGATTCTTGATCCATAGGACTGATAGTAGCCTTGCCACAATATCCCAAATTGTAGGTACCCATTACATGACTAAATTATAATTAGTTTCAACCCCTTTCAATGAGGGCTTAAGGGGTCAGACCCAGGATGTATTTATGATTTCCTCAAAAAAACTGGTGTCAGAAACCATGGACTAAAGCTAACTGCCAAGAAATGTATAACTGTATCCTTCAGCAACCATGATTTTCCTTGTAATAATTGCATTGACAACACACCCTTGAAAGCTGATCCTATAGTAAGGGATCTGGGAAAATATATCAACAATGAACTGTCATTTGATCACCACATATCCACTATTATGCAGAAGTCCTTTTTTCATTTCACGGATTACATTTAAAGGTTTTGGATCTTGGACCAGGGCTGTAATCATTCCACTGTACTCTGTTCTCATCTAGCCAGAAATTGAATATAATGTCCACTTGGTATATTCCTGTCTAAACACTTGTCAGAACTAGAGTGACCATAGCACTTTCTCATTAAAAACAGAAAAAAAAACAAGACCTAAAACACAAAAACAATACAGACCCATTGAAAGCCTTGTCCCTCTTCTCTGTATCACTGTAGGGCAAGATATTAAGAGGTGACCTCTGCCTAATTTTTAAAGCATCAGCAGGCTCTATCTTGTCAGACCCATTACACATTCGTAAGTTCAGTGGCAACATGAACACCTACTCAGGGGATGACAATATGTTTTGCAACATAAGTAAGACTGTTAGAGAGAGAGGTCTGTAACACAGAAAATACCTCTTTGATTAAACCATCTTCCATTATACATAAAGCCAAGTACTTCCTTTACTTGATCTAAATATAATTTGGGCCAGTGGATGGGACATTCACCCCCAATTTAGCATCCATATCCCTTATCAATAGGAGCAATAATAAAATGTCCCAACATATCCTTGTTCTGCCTATCTCTCTGAGTTATTCATATGCAAAAGATAAGGGATAAAAACTACCACGGGAATGTAAGCGAAGTTTCTTCTTAGGACCCTTACTGATCGATAGTCGATTAAGTGCCCATGAACCTACAATTGCCCATCCATTCAAACAGGTTACACTTAAAGATGATCAGGGAGCTATTTTATATCCAAAATAAATGTATCCCATAACAGGGATTCTCTGGGATATATATGTATCTCACTAGTAGGTCCTATTTATGATTCAGTGGAAATTAAAATCTCCGGAGTGAGTGTTTGGGGTGTTCTTAGTTTTGCAGATCACCTGGAAGTTGCATAAGACTAGATCCTATATGGCTCTGTAGGCTAGATATATGTTACCTCTCAAGAGTCTGCAGGAAACAGGAAAACAGGGAAAAAAAGCACTTTCAGATGGTCTGGGTAGCTCAAGGAAGATATGCCTTTGATTATCTTAGAGAGGAAATGCTGCAGTCTCACAAGACAGGTTACATGTTTAGATGTGTACATATCAAATGGGACACTATACTTTTTTATGGTCTAGATGAGGCAGGAGTACAGAGGGATGATAACTTACTTAGATCTGGAAAAAATACCCCCTGGTGATTAGTCTGGTTAGGTAAAAGTATTTCCTAACAGTGGATACATGGTGATTATAGGTCAATCTATTGTCAAAGACGTGCCCAGATCCCTAATGGCTGAGTTAACTTTCAAAGGGGTGTCATCTATGTGGTGGTTGCATGATGCTCCGTTTTGCCAAATGACATGATACTGCATTTCTTAGCATTTAGTGCCACAATCTTTGCTCATTGATGGAGGCACTGCCACTCTATACCTAAAAGAAACATGACTTTTGTGAGTGTGGGAAGGTGGTAGGGTGCAATCTGGATTAAGGAAAACGACTTTAAGGTTAGATGGCAGTATATATTGGAGTTTGGGTAGATGCGCAGGACAGGTTGTAGAGGTTGAAAACAAGAACTTGAGGATGTCAGAAATGTTGGCTTTAAGGCTACAGGAGAACACAGACAGACTGTAGAACATAGGACACGTAATATAGGAAAGTGGGATAGCTGGATCAGGGGACTAGCAAAGAGGTGACCTAAAGTAATTAGGAAGCTGTAGTTTTCTAACAATAAACTAGATGGCATTGACCTCCAAGTTAAGGAAGAAGACAGAAATGGTAGAATTTCAGGTAAAAGACAGTTTCATGAAGAAGGTGGGGACACCAATGAGAAACAGGTGCATTCCTGACCTGGTCCCCCACTGCCAGACACAACACTGAACATATCGTTGAGTTTTCATAATCCCTGATGTGCTATTAATATAAAACTTTAGAACTACAGGCAGATTTTAATCTACTGGGAACTGAGATTAAAAAAATATATAAGGTTGATAGGAACTCGTGAAAAAGGAAGAAGCTAAAACATGCATTAAGGAATAAGTAAGAAAAATAAGGAGAAGGAATCAGGAGGATGAGATAAAGGTCTACAAGGAACCAAAAAAGGAGCTAAATTCATGTGACAGGACAAGGCAGCTTCACAGAAGAACATAAGAGTAAGAAATTATTCAGATGTCTGTGGGAGTGTCTATGATAGGCTTACTGAGAAACAAGGAAAATGTCTTGAAGAGACTGGAAAATAGAAAGAAATACTGTATTAACTCTTCACTTTGCTATTTACCAAGAAGAAAAAGAGCATGGCACCTCCTTGGGATGGTGGGGGTATGTTAGGCAAGCAGATGAATGTAGAAGCAGGGATGAGGTGCCCAGCCTGGCCATTAAAAAAGCACGGTCTGCTGCCATCCCTAAAAAACTATATAAATAAAAAATAAACACACAGCTGCCATCCAAATGGAAGTGCAAGTCTTCTGTTAACATGCATATGCACTCACACACACACACACACACACACACACACACACACACACACACACACACACACACACACACACACACACCACATACACTTTCTTCCAGTCAATCATCCATGTGCACACACTTTCTTCCAATTAATCAGTCAGTATGCACATATACACTTTATCTTCCAGTTAATCAAACATCTCTAATCCTGCACAAGAAGTCCATCAATATGCAAACACTCAATGAACATAAAGCAAGTTTGCTACATTCTGTACTCCCAAGCATAGGAGATTTGAAGCACTGTCCTTTTGAGCAAGTGATACTTAGCACTGTAGCTGTCCTTATGAGCATGGGGAAAATAGTAGCTGCATTCCCCATCCCAAGCGGAGCAGATATGTGCGTTAACAAGTGGGCTATGCAGCTGCATTAATGTTGAAATTGGATGTTTTGAAGAAGACAGTTCGGTGTGTGTGTATGTGTGTGTGTGTGTCCTGTAGTAGTATTATGCAGCAACTTGAACTGCCCTACTACGATTGCCTCCAGAAGAACTGTCAATAATGGTACTCATTAGAGTTTCATATTTCTTGTTCAGGAAAATGCTTTTCAAATTTTGGGGTTGCCTGGTATGTAAGGCTCAGAGCTACTAACAAATTGTTTCCTGTGATCAAAAGTGCAGAGTTTGAATCCTCCACCTCCATTTGCCTGTTGTGTGCCTTTGAACAAGTCACACAGACAGTGCTTCTGGGTTATCCCAGAAGAAAGGACACTTTGTACAGTGATTTTACCTGGTTAGCAAAGGGATAAAAATGGTATTTAAAATTTCTTTGCCCCCTCATTATGTTTGGCTTAATTTTTGAGCAAAGAAGTTGTAGGATATTTTTGTTTACTCCTTGTAAAATCTGTGGCTTTCTGACAAATGTTTGTGTATTGCAGTCATTAAATAATGACAGGCATGAATTTCAACCTTTGAATCATTCAGAAAATGTTTACTAATACAAAGTTTTTTACTCTACTTTCTAAATGTCTGAGACAAACATTTAAAATCTGTTTCTGGTCTTTGTCTCTGATTTGAGTTAAGAAGTTGAGAGGCCAGAGAGGGGTTTGCAGTGGGTTCCCCTGTATGGTTATGACAGCAGCAAACTGAGATACATTTCCAGCCCAGCATTCACTTGTTTACAAGCATGTATATGAGGTGTTCCATCATACAAGTGGGTGTAATTGATGAGTGCGTGTGTCTGGATAAATGTTTGGTTCCTACAACCCACAGTAGTTATGGTGTAAAGGAAGGAAACTAATTGTAGTAAACAGGAACATCATCATATGAGATATGTTCTTAGGGTACAATCCTTGGTTTACTTGTTTTGTTGACTGCAGTGTGTTTTTTTATTTGACTGTGGATAAACTGGGCAGTATAAAATCTAAAAGCTTAGTGTTAATATTTTAACTGTAAATACATTTTAATTAACTTTGTATTTTTGCAGACACATGGGTGTGAAATGTACTGTGTTTGGCTACAACAGTCTGCCTGCATGATAAAGATTATGATCTGCTTATTTACTGCAGGATTTGATTCCCTCAGTCTTCATTTATCTGCTAGGTGACTTTGACCAAGTCACCAGGCAGTGCTCCTAGGCTACCCCTGAAAAGGGACACTTGCATCCAGTGGGCAGCTGTTAGAAACATGTATTACACATTTCTTTTGAGTTCCTGTGCCCTTCAAATAGATGCTAATTAGTAATTTGCTATATGCTGTTTGACTCTGAGTCCAGCACATAACGTGTAGGTTAATGGGTTGCCAGGTGCATTTTCAAGAATTTTAAATTTCAAGGGAAGAGCTGTTTAGTGTGCTCATGCTATGCCTGCTTTCAGTGTGAGATTGTTTTGTTTTGTTTAGCAAATGTCTGTCAGTGTTTTTGCTGTAAAACTGAAATAACAGTTTTAAATTGAATCCAAACCTCTGTGGTCATTGTAGAAGAAAAATAGAATAGTATGTGCACTGACAGGTTTGAACAGTGTTTTAGGATAACTGGGGAGTGATAGACAAGAAATGGGATAGTGGCATGGCTGTGGGAGGGGGGGGCAGCACATCACCCTGCCTAAGTCCCCATTTGGACATGATTAGACTCTATGCAAAAGTAACCACTGTGAAGAAAAAAAGAGATAAAAAAAACTAAGGGGCACTGAAGAAATAAAATACAAGAACTAGATAACCTATGCATGAATGCACAATAGATAATTGATATTTTGTCTACCCTACAGAAAACTGCACAGGCTTTCCCTAGAAAGCAGTCTGGAAGTTGAATTAGGCTTGTGGAAGAGGCTTATCACTGTAAAGAAGTACAATATAATCTGACTATTGTGCTACCTATAATTTCAGGCAGTGGGACAAGACAGCAGTAACACACAGACTGAATAGCATCTGACCTATTAAGCACAGATGGACTCCTCTGTCTGCAAAGAATATGGATGAGCAACATGAAGTTTGCTGTATATTTGCAGTGAATGACAGGTATGAAACAAGCTTAGGGCGGTACAGGTAAAAACCATGGCATTAAGCATGCAGTAAGGTAGCTATGGCTGCCCTTATCAAATGCCTGCAACAAATCAAGAAAAGGGCTAGAACAACCTCTGTATTGTTAAGACATTCACATATGTGGTGTTAATGAAGTAACCTTTGCAAAATCCATGTTGGAAATTACTAATTAGGTTGTTAGATTCAATAAACTGTGTAGGGGTGATGGTTCACTATTCATTCAAGGGTCATAGACAGGAAGTTAAGAAAATCTATGGGTCTATAGCTCCTTGTTTTGACTGATGGCTTACCTTTACGGAGTGATATGAGAAAAGATTTGTTTCCAAAATTAGGTAACTTATCTTGATGTCCACCATTATTAGTCACTTCTATACTAATCTTGACGCTTTTAAAAACTTGCTTTGTTTTGTTGTGCCGTGTTCCAGGCGGTGGTTTTCTTCCGTGGGCTGTGTTGATTTGCGTTGAAAACCCTGTGTTTTTGAGCATTAACATTAGCTTGATTCTGGTTATTGCCAGCTTTATTTTATATAGACGGAATTAGTGTGTATGCGTGTGGTGGGGAACGATGTCAAATTCTATATATTTCTCACGTTCGTTCACATTAGTATTTTGGGTTCCTTGCCGCCTTCCTTGACTGTGTTTTATTAACCGGTGCAGACCCCAACGAAGGAAATGTTGTAAAAACCATTCCTGTTCTTGGTCGCACCACTGGGAATTTAAAAATATACAAAAAATTCTTTACATATTGTATGTTACAAGTAATTATAAATGATTTTAAATAATTTTAAATAATTTTAAAAATACTAAACATGGGATTACTTGATTTATAGGATTTTCCAAGTCAGGATCTGAACATGTTTGAATAAAATATATATATATATATATATATCTATATAAAAAAATATATATGTAAAAAAACCTTATAGGATAAGAATAGCGTTGGTTTAGCTGCCAAAAGCTCACGTTCTGATTGTAAAATTAGAACTTGTATGTATGTATTTACAGTATTTACACCTCTAATTTGTGTAGCATATGGACTGTACTGTGTTAGAAAACTAATGTTAAAATCAATTTAATATACTTAACATATAGTCAGGGATATCGTTGTCGCCGCTGCCGACAATAGATGTATCTCTATATACTTTCCTCTTGTTATTAACCTTCTACTATTAAACATTTCCCAAAGTCTCTGACTTTAATATCTAAAAATTAATAGGGAATTCATTTTACTAATCAGTTAAGTAACATCCACGTAGACAATCCGCTATCATAAGAATGTCATCTTGATAGCGTGTGTACCAAACTATAGTTTCCTTGAATAAGTCATGGGAAAAAGGAATGTCTGTTCCCAAAAGAACCCATTGCTACTCCTGTTGAAAACATGAAATAATTATTTGTCAAAATGATGTCCAAAATGGTGATAATCAAATCCACATCTTTTTCATGTGGAATGACAGTATATAAATTTCTAACATCAGCTGTCACAAAAATTAGATCAGATTTGAACAGGGGTAGGTGATGGAATTACATCCGCCGATTAGGCCTAAATGGGGGATGTTCAATGTTTTTATGCAATTTGGGGGAATAAAAAGCACCGGTTGTAAATGGTGTGCTATTATAAAATAATGGTATGTGTCAAGTGTAATAGACCCATCCATAAACAATTCAAAAAAAAATTTTTTTTTTTTTTATAAGCTTGGTAAACTCATTTAAAGATACTTTTTGTATTCATGTCTTTTTTCACATATAGAACTGCCCCCGCCTTTGTTGGGTTTCATTATTCTTATTTCATGAACCTACAGATGTCTTTATAATTGTTGTCTAAAGGGGATTAAATATAATGTTCTTGCAATATCAAACTTGGGTGGTGTGACAAAGGAAAAACCTTTGGCTAAAAGTTCAATTAAATCTGAGCAAATAACAAAGTCTGTGTAATTGTATACTTTAAAGTCGTTGTTCTTACTCAGTAAGATGTCCACCGGCCTTAGGTTTTCATTAATAGTCACTTCTAACGACCTCGCTTTTGTTTGAACCCGGCTTTGTTGTGCCCTTTGCGGTTCCAGGTGGTTTTCTTCCGTGGGCTGTGTTGATTGCGTTGAAAACCCTGTGTTTGATTCGCATTAACATTAGCTTGATTCTGGTTATTGCCAGCTTGTGGAGATAAGTCAGTGTCGGGCGTGGCTATTGTCAATATTAAGAAAATTGTCCAAATCTTCCTCCCTTCTGTTGTGAATCCATATAATTAGGAATGTGTGTGTTATGCGTGGGGTGGGGGACACATGCGTACTTTTGCTCACAGGTGGATCAGGGGTATGCAGTCCTTTTTGATAAGCTGCTATATCCTGTGGATTTTCAAAAATCTATTATAATCATATTTGTATCATGGAAAACATATGTCAGTTTTTACCAAATTATCTGTGTTGGTTAATTTTTCCTTCAGCACTTCCATTTGGGAAGAATATTCCTCAATTAATAGTTCTAAAAGTAAGAACCCTTGTTGATCAAAGTGCCGGATAAGACGCAAGTGAAAATCAGTTTGTTTCACTGTGTAAACCTTTTGGAATGATTTAAATAAATAGTTTCGACTTGTAGTTTCTTAAATTTAAGCAAATACCCATCAAGAAGTTTAAGGTTACTAACAATGTTTTTACTACTTTCACTGTTCTCGTTATCTTGCCCGTTTTGTTGAGCACTGCTCCCAGCTAGATGAAAGTCAATGTCGGGAGCTTTGCAAAACTCTTCTAGCATGGGCAAGATGTCAGAACCTGTATTGTTCTCACGTTCGTTCCTATAAATATTTTGGGTTCCTTGCCGCCTTCCTTGACCGGGAGGCAAGCTACTTAAATTAGAATTACCGGAACTCACCATGTTGGCAAAGGTAGTTGGTGTATTATTAACCGGTGCAGACCCCAACGAAGGAAATGTTGTAAAAACCATTCCTGTTCTTGGTCGCACCACTTATAACCACACCACAGGTAACTTATCTTCTCTAAGGCCCCTGTTTAAGAGCTTAATAAGGATAGCAAATGAGTGGGCTGCAACCCTAATGAATTTCCTGTTTCTTTGACTTTGGACAGTAGTTTTATAATAAGTGGGAGGGTGATGCTATGTACGATAAAGTGAGTACTGTAAGAATGTAAAGCATCTGTGTTCGTATGATACAGATGATTTCAAATAGTTTTCAAAAGTTTTGGAGATAGATTAAATGGGATTTGATATTGACTGCTTACCAGAATGGAGCAATTGATCAATACCTTTGTAAAAGATCTCTAGACTCAACTCTGGATTGCATGACTGTAAAGCAATTGTGTTTTTTGGAGTTTGATAATCTTTTTGCAGGCATTTCTTGATGTTCTGTATTTTTGGCAGAAGGTAGGAGAGTTTGTTAATAGCATGCCCAGATTTTATCACAAGGGACTGTAAATAATTTTAATGAGCCTGTGATCCATGATTGCTGTGCATATTTTACTTTGAAATGATTTAATGAGGTTAGGCTATCTAAAATCTTGTATGTGATTTTAATGCAGCTGGTCAGTTTGCTGTGTGTCATCAACTGTGGGTAAATAGTCCAAGATTTTTTTAACTATTACCGCTGATGAACCTATCAAACTATGCAACCCTGCTTGAAGGAGACCTAATGGCAAAGGTTACATAGTGGTTATTGATGGATTCTGACAGCAGGCAGTAGACTGAATGCTAGAGGAGTGACAGGACAAGATTCATTCAAAGATAATGTCTCTGGTGATACTCTTATTGGTGTGAATTGAGATAGTAATTAGAGTGAGGTCACTGAGCTGTACAGCATATGACGTGGTTAACCCAGGATACATATTGTATTTATAAATAGAGCTGGATACCTCACTGTTCCATCAGCAGCTAAACAGATGACTTGCAGTTTATATAGGAAGGACTTCCTCTACAGTGGCATATCCACATACATTTGGTATTCTCCAGGATCTGGTGAGTGCTCTTTTGTTATTCCATTATTCCCTATAGTTGTAAATAAAAAGCATGCCCAGACCTGACAAGCATTCTGTACAGATAACCCGCTTATCATTAGAAAAAAAAAAACAACCCATGAAATGGTAGAACAGAAGACAAGACAAGGCCCCTTTACAAACTAATTTTCTAGGTGTCAACAATGTTTAAATGAAGATACTTCTAAAGTTCAGAAAATGCCAGCACAGTTTCACACTTTCTGGTTGATAGAATGCTGTGATGGACCATCAACAGAAACAATAAGCTATTTCAGTAACTTTAACATTATATTCAATCACTTGCTATCTGTGAAAGTACACATCAGCACACAAATCATCCCAGTGTAACTCCTGTGCCTGCTATATACTGAAAAGTTTGAATGGAAAGGGGATTTAGGGGATTTATCCTTTTTGGGTGCCATTACTATCTGGTCACCCTGTTGATAATGAACATTAACCATCTAGGTCTAGACAGTTTTCAGTACTGTTCTTATTACTTATTAGTTTACTTCTTCATTTATTTACTTATCCATTATGTTAGATTTGGGTCATACTTTTTATTCCCCATGTTACATACTCTCAAATGTATTACTGCACATTACACAACATTCTTGGATGACTATATGTAATGAAGTTTGGAGTTCTCAGTACAGTTACTCATAAAATTGAAGAATGCATACTACCCTGAAGAAGCATGGATTTATGCAAAATGAAATAAACAAAATAAGACACATATCTACTCTGACTTGGATGTCTTCAAGTTTGGGCTTACTTCTGCTGGTAGCTGTACCTTTTCTTGAATCACCCAAAAACTGTGTATTAGATTAACAGCAAACCTTATTCATACAGAATCCCTTCATGCCTCTTAAATATCACTGATTTTCAGGAATGTCTATGAAATTAATGAAGTTACCTTATATATATTTCCTCTTTGTCTAACCTGCTTCTGTAATACAGAGGGATAAAAGCCTGTGTAGCACTCAGATGACCCAAGTTTGAGTACAGACGCCAGCACTGGAAGAGCTGAGCAGTTTGATGGGTGGGAATGAGGGGACTCTTGCTGACTCACCCACTTCTGCAGGGAAGGTGAGAGGATTCTTATTGGCCACTTATCTCAGCAAGCAAAGACTTGTTTATTAACCAAGATGATGTTAGCTTGGTATCCCAGTCTAGTGACAGTAACTGTCATAGGTTCATAGGTTCATACTAGGCTATCTGCCCTAGGGCATTTACAAGCCTAGCCAGAGTGTGTTTGGCTTTCGCCACCCATTTTAAATGAATTTTGCTATGCCCTTTTACGAAGTTAGTGTACTGTGCCTCTGTCTAACAGTGACACAGAAGTGATACCCGGAGTAAATCTACGATCTCCCATCCACTCATTAAGATTCCTCTTGAAGAGAGTCAATGAGGTACTCTGCCTAACCTGGACTGGGATTTTATTCCAGAGTGAAGGGAGCCTCTGGGTTATGAATCTGTCCCTCCAGCATGTCCTATTTATTTCAGTGCTGAGGTTCAAGTATCTCGAGCACGTAGCTCGATGGGATTTGGATTTTCTGAGGTGCAGCATATCCATTAATTCTGGGTTGGACATGGCTTTATATGTCAGGCACAGATCGCCTCTGAGCAGGCGGTATGTCACTGAGTAGAGCTGGAGTTTCTTTAACCAGGCAGCATATGGCATCTGTTTGAGCCCTTTGATCCTCTTGGTGAGGTACTTTTGGGGTCTTTCCAGTTGCTGCAGGTGTCTGGTAAGGTACATCCCAAAAGGGGCATTGTACTCAATTATGGGCCTGATGAGGGTTGAGTAAAGAGGCATGATGACCTCCCCTGATCTAGATGTGAATCCCTTCATGATTAGGTGGGCTATATAAAATGTTTTTCTAACCACTTTGGCCACGTGGTTGTCAAATGAGAGATTGCTATCAACTTGGGTCCCCAGGTCCCTAATTACTTCTTCCGTACTTAATGGATTACCATCTATGTGGTAATTTGTGGGCACTTTGTTTTTGCCGAAGGGGATGACTATACACTTTTTGGCATTTAGCTTGAGGCCATGGCTCTGGCACCAGTTGTCTGTTTCTATGAGGCCCTTTTGTAGGATGCTTGTGTCGGCTGGAGAGTCGATTATGGTGCCCAGTTTTCAGTCATCTGCGAACTTGGTCAGCCACAGTCCTTCCATGTTGGCCTGTACCTCCGAGAAATATATACCGAAAAAGAGAGGTCCCAGGACTGAGCCTTGTGGGATGCCACTTGTAACTGGTTTGGAGTCTGACATGGCTCCAGCAATTCTAACCATGTGGGTTCTGTCCTTGAGCCAGTTTGCAACCCATCTAGTGACATAGGGGTTTATATTTAAGTTGGTGAGCTTATCTATAATGCCCGAGTGGGGTATTGTATCGAAGGCTTTTGCAAGGTCCAGGTAGGTTGTGTGGATGACCTTCCCCTCGTCAATGGCCTTGGTGACTGTTTCAAAGAAATCGACCAGGTTTAAGAGGCAGGATCTGCCCTTAACAAAGCCGAACTGGGTAGGATCCAGTGTCTGTAGGTCCCCAATATCTTTATTTATGAGGTCCATGATGATCCTTTCCATAGCTTTGCAGAACAAGTTAGTCAGGCTTATGGGGCAATAGTTTCCAGGATCCACTGAGGCACCACCTTTGTGGAGAGGGACCAATGTTGCTGTATGCCACTCTTTGGGTACATATCCTGTAGTAAGGCCGAGATTGAACAGTAGTTTTATGTTTGGGTTTAGTTCTTCTTGGAGTTCATGTAGGATGCAGCCCGGGACACCATCTGGTCCCATTGATGCTGTGTTTTTTTGCTTTGGAGAGGGTGACTCTTACCTGAGCATCTGAGATGGGGGGGGCAGCACTCTGCTGGGATAGATATTTGCCCTTTTGGTGGGGAAGGGGGGGAGAAGTTTGCGCTGAACCTGTCAGCTAGGATGTTGGCAATGTCTGTGGGTTCGGTGTATTTTTTGTCATTTTGGACTAATTCTGAGCATATCTGGGAATTCCCACCCAGGTTCCTAACATAACTAAAGGAAGCCTTGTGATTATACTTAGTGTCCTGTGCAATTTTTCTCTCGAAGCTGGCCTTAGACGATTTTATGAGTGCCTGTAGTTTTTTGCTAATACTGATCAGAGATGCCTTCCCTTTTTGGGATTTTGCTCTATCATGTAGTAGCTTCCTCCTTCTATTGTATAGTTTGTTTATGGCTGGGGTCCACCAGACAGGACACCTGCCTTTGGAGGATTGGGTCTTGGTTTTGTTTGGGATTGCATGATCCATGCATTCCTGAAGTTGTTCATAGAATGCATTTATAAAGGATTCTATGGTCTGGGCCATATTTTCCACAGGCCTGGGGGCTTTGGAGGGTTCCACCTCGGTTTTGAGGAGTGTGAAATTTGCTTTAGAGAAGTTTTTCACTGTGGTTTTCTGGGCAGGGGCTGGAGTCGGGATGTGAATATCTAGTGAGATTAGTTTATGGTCTGATCTTACCAGTGAGGGATACACTTCTGGTCTGGAGCATAGAGTCCCCATGTTGGTGATGATCAGGTCCAGTATGTTTTCCCCTCTTGTGGGAGTGGTAACACGTTGTTCCATAGCATTTGAGTTTATAAATTCTAGGAACCTTTGGGCTAGGGTGTTGGAGCTAGAGTAATGCTCCCAGTCTATGTTTGGGTAGTTGAAGTCACCCAATATAATGGTGTTTGGAGAGACCTTCATATTCTCCAGTGTTCTCAGGAAGGCCAAGTGGGATTCCTGGGTTTGGGAGGGTGGTCTGTAGCAGGCTATAAACTGGAAGGCAGTTTTACCCACTGTTAGTTGCACATGGATAGTCTCTGATGCTTCGTGCTGTGCCACCAACCTGGAGGTATGGGTATCTTTGACGAATATTGATACTCCCCCTCCTTTTGTGGTTCGGTCCAAGTTTTGGGGCCAAAAAGCATGGTATGAGGTATAACCTGGTAGTGCTGGGGTGCTCTCGGGAGCCTTGAACCAGGTTTCTGTTACTGCACAGATATCGATGTTCTCCATGCTAAGGAGAGTTTCGAGTGCGTGCATCTTGAGGTTTAGACTTCTGGCATTGAGTAGCATTACTCTTAGTTTCTTATCTCTTGCGATACCTATGGAGGTGGGTTTGTCTTTTGAGCCTTGCCTAAAAAAGGCACTATGGGGGTGGCAAGAGCCTTTGCCAATATCCAAAAGCCCAGGGGTGACAGGTGCAAGCCGTCTCTAGTGAAGCATTGTGGCTTGTTGAGCATGTCTTCCCAGGCTGACAGGCTTTGGATCCCCTTTGAATGACACCAATACTTAAGCCAATTGTTGAAATTGATCATCTTGTCTTCATATTGTGGCATCATTCTTGGTGAGGGTAAGATGCTACTCAAGGTCAGGGTCATACCGGCCTGGGCTACATGCTCAGAGAGCTCCTCTATGTCTCTTTTCATGTAGTCCAGGGAGGTACGTCTCAGGTCATTCACACCAGCATGGACAATGACTGAGTCATATTTGTACTTGCCTTGGAGTGACCTGAGTGCTTGTGTTATGTGTCAGATCCTAGCGCCCGACAGGCAGCTCACCGTGACCTTCTCTTTGTTCAGTCTGGTGAGCGGGACATCAGTGTGCCTGACGATAGAGTCACCTATTACAAGTGTATCAGGTGTGCTGTTTAGCCTTAAGGGCTGTGACTGTTCGGCGCACTGGCTTTGTGAGCTATGTGTTGCACGTGTTTTGTTTTGGGGTAGCGGTTGCTTGGGTGTCTGCTTTGGAGGTCTCTGTTGCTTAGGCAGATTTTTATTTAGAGCCTCCGAGTATGTTTTTGTGTGTTTATGTGTTTGGTTTGCTGTCGTGGTAGGTCTATGTGAGACTGGAATTGTAGTGAGTGTGGTTTCCTTCTCCTCCTGACTGGTTACACCAGTACTGAGTTGAGAGAGCTTAGCCTCCAGTTTGGCTATATGGTTGCATCTCTCACATGTGTTGGAATTTGTTGGGAGGAGGGGAGGGTTGTCTGTGTACATGAGGCAGTTGTAACATTGCCTCAAGATTCCCAGATTCATCAGCTGAACCGGAGAGGAGATTGACAACTGACCTTTGGACATGCAAGAATAGTATTGGGAATTCCTTTATAATTGAAAAAAGGGCCAATGGGGAACAAGGTACTCAAGGGGAGTTTGTGAGGGTGTAGTGCTTTTAATTTTTTAGTGCTGACTTATATAATTGCTTTAGTGAGTAAGTGCAAGGCTTTAGAGTAGGAATAGGGTGTTTATTATGAGAACTGGATCAGTTCTAAGGGAAAAAGTGAAGAGCCGAGAATGGTTTAAACCCAATTAAACGGCGTTGCCCGATGCTGCGCTATGCGCAAAATCACGCAAAGCCGCGCTAAAGCGGGTTTTATACAGGGGGACTTGAAATAGCTAGAAATTGGCCCAAAATGGCCAATAGACTACCAGATTCTTGTGCTGGGAATACTCCTCCAGGGATAGATAGGCTGCTCTAAGCTCCCCACTGCCACTGGTGAACAAAGAAGCCTCCCTTTATCCAAGAAAGGAAATGGGCAACACAGGAACTTTCCAAAAGTCCAGAATATAGCAAAGCCTGTATTTGGACTACTCTACGTCAGAAAAGACGGGAAACAAGGATAATTTTTTTTTTCTTTTTTACAACAAACAGCAGGAAAATGCAATAAATATGTAACACAGGCTAGCGCACTTGAGTGTGTAGCCTCAACAGGTAAATGCAACAAACAGGACAAACTTTAAAAGTGCAGGTGCAATAACAACTTTAAAGAGTTTAAAACAGTTCAAGAAGCAGAAATACTTGCAGTTTAGCTAGATCGGACAGTCGCCCAGGTAGTAGCAGGAAAAAAAACACTTTTATCAGGTTAACAGTCACTCTTTTGGCCTCTCTGCTGCTAGCACCACTCTGCAGGACCACGAGGAGCTTGGCTGAGTAGTAACAAGCGCAAAAAACACACCAAAGCGGGTTTTATACAGGGGGACTTGAAAGAACTAGAAACTGGCCCAAAACAGCCAAAAGACTACCAGATTCTTGTGCTGGGAACACTCCTTCAGGGATAGATAGGCTGCTCTAAGCTCTCCACTGTCACTGGTGAACAAAGAAGCCCCCCTTTATCCAAGAAAGGAAATGGGCAACACAGGAACTTTCCAAAAAGTCCAGAATACAGCAACGCTTGTATTTGGACTACTCTATGTCAGGAAAGACGGGAAACAAGGATAATTTTCTTTGTTTTTCTTTCTTTTTTTGCAACAAACAGCAGGAAAATGCAATAAATATGTAACACAGGCTAGCGCACTTGAGTGTGTAACCTCAACAGGTAAATGCAACAAACAGGACAAACTTTAAATTTCAAGCGCAAAAGCGCGCTAAAGCTGGCTTTAAAGCAGGGGGTTAGAAGAGATAGGAAATGGCCCAAAACGGCCAATAAGCTACAGGTTACTGGGCTGGAACCACTCCTCAAGGGACAGATAGGCTGCTCAGAGCTCCCCACTCTCACTGGTGAACAAAGAAGCTTCCCCTATCCAAATAAGGATATGGGCAACACAGGAACTATGACACAGCCCAGAGATCAGCAATACCTGAAGACTGGACTATTCTAGTTCAGTAAAGGCGGGAAACAAGGATTTTTTTTTTTTTTTACAGACTAGCAGAAATTAGGTACAGAAACACAGTAAATGCTTTAATTCGGCTAGCACACTTGAGTGTGTAGCCTACCAGTTAAACTAAGCAAAAACAAACTTTAAAAGTGCAAATAAACTCAGAAATACAGGCAGGAATGCAATAAAACAACTTTGCAGAGCTTATTTAGTTAAAGAAACAGAGAAGTCTATATATACAGAAGCAGCTAAAACACACAAACACTTCAGATGCAGTGCAACCTAGAGCACTTGAGTTGTAGCAATATTAAGGCAATTACAGTTATAATAAATGCTCTGAAATATACTCTATGGTACGTTTGTGTGTGCAAGAGAGCACATGCCACGGAGATGGGCACTAGATATCCTACAATGATGCACTACTGATATCTAGCCTGGGACAGAGTTTAGAGCTTAATAGAAATACACAGCTGTACAAATTAATAAGGGCTTCACTGTGGACACATCAGCAGGCTGGGAGACTGACAGCAGAGTGGGAATTTGTGTGCTATACAGTGGACCTTGAACCTGCTGTAAGGGGTTGATGGTGTTGTTGGACCTCCCCTGAGGCCCCAAAAGCTGTCAGTTTGGACAACGTATGGGGTGGTACATTTCAGCTGTAGTGAAGGCCTGATGACCCTTGGATAGCTGTGGAAAAAGCATCAATCCTCATGGCTGCCTGGATGATAGCCCATTCCAGACAGCTCCCACCCTAAAACTGGGTTAAATTCTTGGAGTAGGGAAATTAATGAGTTGTGTGTGATTGGGGGAGACAATAATTTGCAGGCATGAAGGCAAACAGCAATTAGAAAAAAAAATGCTCTGTCCATAATAATATTTGCGATATTTATGATAAAACAACGGGGGCTGCTGTCATTAAATAATCCAGACATTACAGTTACAGACTTCTTACTCTTCACAAAAAGTATATTAAGTCATCTCATTGTATCAACACTCTAAATTAATAGTGTTCATATTTAAAATGAATGTATCCCTGATTTTGAATCTTTGTTCCTAATTAATTCTAGCTTAGTTCCTGATTCTAGACATAAGAGGTTGAGAGTTATGAATCTCTAAGCTTTACCATCTCAGAGTGACACTCATCTTAGCATAACAGGACCAAATGCAAATTACCATCTCCATAAACCAGAATAATTTCAACAGACATTTTTTCCAATTTATTACCACCTAACCCTTCACTATCGGGTCCCATTAGCTTTTTCACACATGGGTATTGAACTCAAGAGTATCCTGTGGCAGTTTTGTGGTTAGTATTACTTTCTGTCTGTACTGCATGTAGATATCAATTGTGTTACTATACATATGACTGACAAACATCAGCTGATTCACTGCAGAAGTAAACTGGAATAGAAGCTATGCATTTATGACTGTCAATATTTTATTTCAGTATGTAATACGTTTACCAGCACATCTTTCATATAAATCAATGCCCAACCCGTATTCGCCATCAGTGATGTAGCCACTAGTCAGGTGTACACCATATAAACCAGAATGTACATATTTTCAGAAGGGTAGCATAGTTTCTTGTGCATCTCATGATTACAATTTACCCTACTCAAGCACATGAAAAATTATATATAATATATATAAAAATATATAATTACAACAGATATTGCTGACCAAAGGCTGTTCATGGTGTACTGAGGATACACCATTGGGGGAGTTTGGTGCACAGACCTGAAGTGTTTAGCTACACATCTACCATCCAAATTACAGGCACACTTCTGCAGGACCTTCAAAGGCATTAGCTGACAGGCAGCTAGAATGTAACATTTTTGTTGCACCCTGAATATACATCTGATAATATACAAAGATGCAGAGAATTTCTGTATAAAAGAGCGCATATTATTTATTTTTATATTAACAAGCATATATAAAAAAAACAATACTAACACTCCACAGCAAAGAGTCAGCTTGTAAGGGTTTCTCTTATGGGTTATACCAACTGTGAAACCAGATACTACCAGGCATCCAGGGTTTCCTTAACAAATGTGTCCTTAGAGTGTGACCTAAAAGCAGTGCTGACAGCCAGGTTAATGTACAGCTGCTCTCTCTCTCTCTGGCCTTGTGAGCTACAAGATACTAACAAGTCACTTAGCTGTATGTCATCCTGTAAACTTCATGTCTGCAGCTACTCACCTAAAGTGTTCTACTAATGTTCTCTGTCACCACTCCATTTGTTATATTTTTTTATTTACTTCATTTGCTGGCTTTGCTTACTCATTTTGCTGTCTTGGTGAGTAAGTCTAATGACCACCAAGTGACTATTTAAAGGCACAGGCTAGAAAGTTCATAAGGTACAGTGCGTACAATAAATGAGTGGATAAAAGCATTGAGATATGACACTAAGATGTATCTTTTTTCATCGGCTTTGACAAGGTAGTCCTATATTTTTTCAAAGCAAGTTTGATCAATTCTTGTCTGATCAAATACTATTAAAAGGATTCTGAGTTTCCAAATTACATAGAGAGACTTGCATTTCTCTACATGATATAGCACACTTGGAGTTACTCGTGAGTATGCAGGGCCAGGGAGAGAGGTTGTGGAAGAGTTTGTTCAACGTTAATATTTACATTTGTTGACATTTTTTTTTCAAATGTCATTTTAGTCAATTCTGTTTGTCAAAGTGGGATTACCAACATCATCTTCACACATTCATGCCAAATACGTTTAATCACCATTCCATAACATGTATGTGACATTTGCATGCTGCTAACATGTATGTGACATTTGCATGCTGCTAACATGTATGTGACATTTGCATGCTGCTAACATGTATGTGACATTTGCATGCTGCTTATTCTCTCCCTTCACTGCTGTAGCATGTATGCCTGATGTACAACACATGCAGAGGTACTTCTTATTTCTGCTGCTTATTTATATACATCGTTCTTGTAGTTCATGTATTTATTTTGCTTTGCCCCACCACAATGCAGCCTTGACAATGCCAGCAAGGCACTGACTCGACCAGAGCACTCATCTAGTCAGCAAAGAACTAGTTCAATACCACAAAATAATTCAGCTCTGTATGAATCTTAACTTTTTTAAAGAGCTTGTAATTCAGTGCAGTCCTTGTGGAAAACAGATAAACACATGCACAAGTTTCTTCTTTCGTTGTTAGCACTACACTGACTGATCTGTGTTATATTTCCCTTAAATGTATTTTATTTTTTTTTTTATTTAAACTTGCTTGCCAGATAATCCCAATCAGTCAGAGGCACATTTTCTGTGAAAACCCAAGGAATGCACATGAACTCCTTATAAAGCAAAATTATACTACATATAGTTATAATAAAAATATATATTGGTAAATATACATAGAATGCCCTAGTTTGTTAGTGCTCTGGTGGTGTAGAGGGGTAAAGCCATACAGCCCAGCAAACCCAGGATTGATTAGTGGATCGAGCAACTAGCAGAATAGCAGGGAAGAGATGGAGATACCCATTTCAGGTGGGTGGACACTCGTTGATATGCTTACTAAGGGGGGCATGGTTCAACGAGAGAAGTTGCCTTTGGATGTTAAAACAATGAGTATGGTGGGTGGGGAAAGGGAAGAGGGTAGGTTATTAAAAAAATCCTCTCCCAGATGGGTGCATAGACAAGACAAGTACCCAGGATGCCCTCAGGATCCACAACTGCCTCTAGGGGAAAAAAAAGACAGAGTAAGAATGAGGGGAGGGTTGGAGAGTAGCTACTAGCCCCCTGCATGGACATTGGTTACTTGATGCCGGAAAAGTAACAGTGAGGTCTAAGAGGACTGAAAAAAACTTCCTAAAAAATAAATGATCTTTATAAATGCATAGCTACAGAATGTTTGCAGCCATGAAGGAAGGCAGACAATACACAATAAATGACCATAAAATGCAATGCATTAATACATTATACAAAAAAGTACCCTTAGAGCAGAGGAAGTTACATGTTCTGTAGTCAGTGGGGGATAACAGATGTGTCAGAAGGACATTTTTGGAAGACATTTTAGAGGGTGTATCTAATATATTTTGATAGTCTATTCCAAAGACATTGAATATAGTTACTACAAGCCCTGCTCCCAGCTGTGCTGGTGGTAGTGGGCGGAGCTGTTAGACGTGAAACCACTGAGAATCTCTGGATCCTTGCAGGGTGTATGATAACAAAATAGTGGACAGGAGAAGTGTATAGATATAGTTCAAAGGGCTCACTAAACAGGTCAAAGCTGGTGGTATAACAAACTGTATTGGCATGGCATTCAACTTATGTGCCTTAGTAAAACATGGCAGTCGTTGCCTTTGCTGCCCTATCTGCTGTGAAGTAATGACAGCCCTTCCAGATGAGATTGCCATAACCTGGTAATGACAGAGCTTTGTAAAGTCAGAAAGGGTTGTCAAGGTAGCCCAAAGTAACTCTTTTTATAGAAGTTGATTATAGAATATTCACAATCCCTGCAACACAAAGCTTGGAGATACAGAGGGTCTCTTTAGACATGCTGAGGCTAGTTTAACTTTTCTGAGTACACCATGGTGCCATTATATTGCAACTGTTTTACAAACATTATAAAACAGTCACAGTAGAATACACTACACTTCTGCAATACTTTGTACCCTACTCATAGATCATAATATCCTTAAAGCCATGATGGCATGCACAAATAGAGTAGACACAGTATATAACAAAGGTAATACTTGCTATTTTAATGTAAATAAAAAGCCTAAAACATCCAGAAGACAAGATAAAGAGTGGAAGTAAAATGGATGATCTCATCTCCTTTCTTAAATGTTTTAAAAGGGGCAGTTTATTCCACCCAATAGAGAGGCAAACACACTTGCTCACTTCATGACCCATGTTCTGCTACTTTTAGAAAATCATTATAAAAAGTAACTCTACACTAAGCATGGACTTATTGGTCAGCCTGCAGCTAGTAAATTTCACTGGAGAGACGCATGTAAATTTAACAGACACATCACATGTCCAGCTACAACTCATATTTATAACCCCTCAAACAAATTAGGTCCAAGTAAGGTCCTAGAGTCATCATATACAAACAGTAAAAATAGGTGATAAATAACATTTTTACTGGTTGTGGACAACATCCATACCAACCTAGTTTTCTATCACCATCTACAGGTTAACCCAATTAGCCTAGCAGATTACTTATCCAACAAATCCAGTTCTATGACCACCTCCAGCTATCTCCTGAGGACCTTAATGTGACTTTTAGTAATATGTAGAGCTTCTAACATGAAAATATAGCTTGTTAGTCACCAAGGTCCTCTCACATCTTGCATCTACCTAAAATATAGCTCATCAACTGTGCATCTAACAACAGAATGCCATTTACTGACTATTATAGATTTATAGGTGAATAGTAGGCTAACTGCCCTGAGGGGTTATTTTAAGCCTAGTCGATAATTCAAGATGAGAATAAAACCCTGTACCTTGTGCCTTAAGAGGCAAAGACTTTACCATTATGCCAAACCTCCCACCGTTCTATTCTTCAGAAGGACAGATTGAAGAGAATAACTACACCATCTTCTCCTAACAAGTTCTGTGGTTGCAAAAACTAATTCCATCACAAGCCTGATTCCTACCCAAATTCCCTTCAACTCACAGACCTGTATCAAAACAAAATACTAGGCTTGCAGTCCATTGAAGTTCCTTTTAGGAGGACCATTTTGTGTTCTTCTGGGAACATGGCAAATGCTTGCTTAGCTGCTCCCACCAGGCTGTGATATGTTACTGGATGACCACAGCATCAAGCACCTCCTCACTCCAGAAAAAATAGTCAGCATCTGGCTCTTACTGCATCATGTACAATGCATAGAAATAACAGACCACCTGCTGTGTGTTACCCATACTCTAAACCATGTTAGAACTCTGAAAAACATAAAATAAAATCTGCAATGAGTACATCTCACTGAAAAATGAAGTTACAGCACTTTCAGGGAATCTTTGTCTCTTTCAGGGACAAATAATTCAACAGGATCTTTCCCTTCCGGCACACTTCCAGCTAATGGGATCCCTAATATTAACTTTTTATCTTCAGTTCATTATTATGTAAGCAGTGCTTGTCAAAGGTACTATACTACACTACACACCCACCTCATCTCTACCCCAGCTTCACCAATTTTCATCCAGAAAACACCAAGTGGGGTGTCCTTTAATGGGTCACACATACTAAGGAGTACATTCTCAACACCAGACACTGTGCAGACGCACATTTCTGACCATGTGGTGATCACCATAGGCCATGGTGATATACAACCAAGGCCCTGGTAATGCTGCAAAAAAAAGTCACTCAACCTTCACATTTCAAAAGCATTACATCTGGTGTTTTATAGTAAAACACAGGTTGTGCCTGTGACTACACATGCCCATGCGCAATGGGTTTGACTTTTCCAAAGAATTATACACTGTGGACAACTTTCTGTAGTCGGAGTTGTCAAAGTTGACAAGTCCTGTAATGGCCAGTTGTTTGACTATGTGAGGATATTCAAACCACTTGTTCTTTGAAGGAGATTGCTGTGCTGATGATTTAGCCTTGGCCAAGGTAGACTGACCTTAGCTTTAACTATACTAAGTTGAGAGGATGTAGAGGGTTTGCTCTTTATAGTAACAGATTTTTTTTTTCAAAAAGTGAGTTGATCACTTTTCTTGAGAGATGCTCAGTTTCTGAAGAAGTGTCTTTTATTGGATTGTCATGGAATTGTACAGCTAAGCCATTGCAAAAAGTTGAGACGGGGTTCAGCAATTTCCTTCTTGGGTACTTCACATATCTGAAATGTACATCCTAGCTCTCCTTTCCTCCACGACAGAAAAAGGCAGCCATTACTTCCTCTAGTTCATATTATTTACATAGGTCTTGCTCCTATAAACCAAAAACTGCAATACAGAAAGGTTCTTGTTTATGTATTACTGAGAATGTCAGTCACATGATTTGCAAAGAAAAAATCATAGACGTAGCAAAGACCTTTACATAATTATCTATGTAACTTAAATGTACAAACTAAACATGCAAATGACTTAAAGCTATGTATTTTTTATGCACTTAATCTATGAAAAACTAAATATCAAAAATCAAGACTTTTTTTGCTTATATTGCTGGGGCTCTCAATTTTGTATGTTTGAGGCATGTTTTTTTTTTTTTAATTTTCAATCACTTACATGTTTTGTTCATAGGTTCAGCTTGCTTATGCAATGTTTAAATGTGTGAAATGGGACTAACAGATGGGTAATTAATAACCTTCATGTAAGACAAAGAAGTTGGGAGAAATGAGGAAATACTGCATCTTCAAATGGTTATTTTTGCTTAGTCTTTTATACTATTTGTATATGTAACAATATCTAAATGAAAGTGTGTATTATCTCTTTATGCTAATCACAGCTTATGTTTCATTATTCTGTTTTGTACTCTGGGGGGCTGTGCTTCTTTAGTAGCCCCTCACAACCACCACCACCACCACTACTAAATGCAAACAGGATTAACGGTTGTAGGATGGTCTAATGGTTAAGGTGTTTGCCTTACAAACACAAGGTACAGGGTTTGAATCTCACAGGGGATAATTGGCTAGGCTTAAAATGGCTCACAAGGGCAGTTAGCCTAGTACTAATCTAATCTAATCTAATCGAATCGAATCAGTCAAAAGAAGAGCATTAAACCAGTTATGCTCCTATGGAAAATGGCTGCAGTAGTGCAGTTTCCAGCACCTTACTGCTTTCTTTCCTGCTTCATGTTGTCTAGAATTTCTCTTAATATCTCAGATGATGAATGAAAACATACCAAGATACTGAAGGAAGATGGCCCACAGCCATATTCAGCTCATCAAAATGTTGACTGAGGTCCCCCGTGTATCTACTTCTCTTATCAATGTCCTGTCTTTTCCTTACTATGTCCCTTACCTCTCAAATTCTTAGCACAAAAAATCTGAATAAAGCCAAAAATATTGGGGCGGGGGCAAAGGCCCAAAAATAGGGCCAGATTTTACATATTAACTTCAAAAGTTACAAGAATAATAGGTTTTGTTTCAGCATGTACTTCCTGAAGGATATGAAGTCTGTAACTCACGTCATTATTTACTGACTTCAATCATTAGTGACTTGTCAGAAAACCAAAAACTTTATGAGAAACAGAACAAACATATGAAACAAAAATCTGGACATTCTGCAAAAATCGGGACAGTTGATGGGTATACTATCTCCCCAGTATTTATGAAAGTCTGTGATGACTTTAGCCATTTTTTGCTGAGTAGAACAGTCTAGTTAAATATTGCCATACAATGAAGCATGCACACAGTATATTGGCAAAACAAAACAGTAAAAGCACACATTTAAATTTACATTTTTAAGCATGTTTCCTTACACACAAAGGTTGTATAAATTGCAATCAGACGAATATCAGCTAAGTAATGTATTTCATCAAAGTGCACAGCCACTCTTTTTCAATTAACATGACATCATTTGATTTCAGAAAATCAATAATTATGCATATTAAAATCAGATATAATTCACTCATAAACCAGCATTGGTCATAGAGTTTAGTTAATTGCCTGTCACTTTAAACTTCTATAAAAAAATACCTAATGAAGAGCTCCCCAATAGCCTTAAATCTCAAGTAATTGTAAATCCTGTTTGTTTAATAAAAAGGTATCACATCTGGTCTGTGTTATAGTGTTTTTGAATTTGAACAAAATACTTGCAGTATCTTTTTAAGTCAGTTAAAACAGAGTCTAGGTGGTGGAACACTCACCTTATCTCAATAACTAGAGGGTTTTAAATGACATGCACATTCAGCAAAACACATTTGTGTCATGTGTGACCATAGAATTTACACAAAGCTGGCAGACTATGCTAGCATGTTAGACCGTGTGCAAGAACAGAGCCCTACCAGTTTCCCATTTCTTAGTCTACCTCAACAGAAAAGATGAGGGTACACACTGAATTTATTATTTGCAGGAATCAATCTATAGACACAGAGACTCAGGGATGTTTAAAATGTATAGGCAGATAGCACATGATGTGTGGATCAGTAAATTATTAATTGATCACAAGCAGTTTAACTCAATTTTCTGCAGGGAATCCTCCATCTTAAATAGCCTGAACTGAAGCTTCATGCATGTTAACCATTTTACTTAAGAAAAAGTCTCAGCAAGTTTATTAGTCTACTTTTTATGCACACTAAGTTCCCCTCCCTAAAGCAGGCAGCAGGACAGCTGATCAGCAACCAAAGTTTCATGCACTGGCTTCCTTCACTGAGAAAGCTAATTACAAAACAAATCACTCATCTTATGCACTAGTAGTAATCTTTCATACGCTCATAGGTGGGTACTAGGCTATTAGCCCTAGGGCCTATATAAGCCTAGCCAGAAGGTACCCTGGCTTTCGCCACCCATGAAAATTATTTTCCTGTGCCACTGTCGAGCAGAGCCACAGAAGTGATCCCCGGGGTGAATTTCCTATCTCCCATCCAAACATCAAGATTTTTCTTGAAGAGTGCTAATGAGGAGCTTTGTTTGATATAGACAGGTAGTTTGTTTCAGAGTATGGGAAGTCTCTGGGTCAGGACTCCATCCCTCCAGCATGTTCTGTTTATTGTGGTGACAAGGTTTAGGTCCTTAGCACTGACTGACACTAATAAAGAACAAAGCAAGGTTAATTATGTCAGACTAGCAGATGCAGACTTCATTTTAAAGTCAGTTGTTTTGCATGTTTGACCATCCTAGAATTTCACCCCAGAGCACAACAGCATCAACATCAGACAAAGCAGCTCTGTGCTCCATTTTACTTCTTTAAAAAAGAAAAGAAATTGGTGTTTCAGCCCTGCTATTTTTGCACACAGTCCCCTGTGCAGCATAGAGCAAGTCAGTCATCCAAATGCAGAAAAGAAAGATTCACATCTCAGTAGCAGCCAGTTTAATTAAAAATAAAATACACATTAGCATACTTTTTTATCACCTCCGACCATATATAAGACAGCTTAACTTGTCAACATCTGAAGTATAAGCTGAAAGGGACAATGTGGTATTTTATTTAAAATATCCAGTTACTGGCTAGATATTTAAAATTAGCTCCTAACATTTTCCCCTGCCACCACCCCCCCCCCCCCCACACACACACACACACACACACATATACACAATGAGGGATGCTTTGAAAAGGCCCCATGCAAAAAAAAAAATTGGTTTTACAAATCATATAAATGTCCTACAATAATAAAATGCTTCATGGAACTTTTTACACAAGGATGCTGCATACAGGCAGGTAGTTTGTGATATTTACTAACAGACCTAAAATATCTAAGGTGCATGATTGATTTTGATTAGCAGAGTAGCAATTAATACTCGAGATGGCAATAGCTATTTATAGAAACAATTGATGGCTTACAAATCCATGTACATTGCTAGAGACAATCCAATACAAGCAGAACATTGTTATAATTATAAATGGTTTTGCAAATAATGGCCTAGATGTGATGCACTATCCCAGCAGGAGATAAAGTACTGAACCAGTAGAAAACCAAGGACAACCAGTTTACAACAGTCAATGCAAAACATAGGTAACTGATATCATAGCTTAGTGACCATAGAGGTAGAACAATGTTGTTATAGTTAGAGTTAATGTCTCAGTGTTTGGTTATCCAGTTCTTCTCTCACAGGATGTACCTTTTATGTATAGCCAGCATGTCCTGCCTTTGTCCATGAGGGTTTTCATTAGGTGCTCTGGTTTCCATCCAGATCTTAAACAAATGTTTTAGGTCAAATGGCAATCCCTGTAACTGCCTACATGTCTATACAATGTGTTTGGGGGAGAGAGTACTTATCTTGCAATAGACTACCATCTTCTTCAGGATTATTTTCTCCGTCTTGCATCTGTGATACAAGTAAGCTGAAAATCTTAAACATATTAAGATGCACATTCCTGTTACTTTAAAAATAAAGCTACAGCTTATTTAAAGAAGTACACTTATACAAAATTATTCCAAATATTTTACACTATACTACACCTATAAATGTGCATCCTGTGACAAACATAGATATCAAAACTGAAATGCATTTTTGCAGCTGATTAATTCAAAGTGCATAAGAACTCTATACACTATGTACAGGCAATGTATCGCAGTGGCTACTTGATTAGACAAGATATGATCTCAGTTGCTTAGATGGACCAATCACATCAGCTAGTACATTACCTTTTTATGAAAATCCAAAATCCATGTTTATATGATATATATGCACTGCAAAAAGTACACAGTCAAAAAGAACACATGAAGATGCATTAAACAAAATCAGCTTTTAACAAAAGCTTAAACTGTTCTTATAGATTCATAGTAGATTACTAAGTTGACATCTTAAGAGACCTTTCAAGCCTAGACAATATAAACAAAAGGTATGTACTCACCATATCAAGGCATCTGTGTTGTCCATTTTTATTCTTCCTCAACTGATAGGTTTTGGATCCAGCATCATATCTGACTCAGCTGCTCTTACCAGACTCACAGATTCAGCTCTCAAACTCCTCCCATTACCCATAATGCACCACCCTCCTGATATACCTCAGATCAAGTTTGCTGCCCCAACAGTAATACGTACTTGACACTACTATAAAAGGACACAAGATAAAAGCATACATAAAGGCTGAAGCTCAGAGCAGGGAACAGGTGAGTTCCCAAAAGGACAACTCTCAGGCCTCAAAAGGACAGAGGGAAGGGGGTTTAAGAGTGGGAAGTTAAAGAAGAATGAAAATGGACAACAAAGATGCATCACTATGGTGAGTACAAAAAGTACAGTTGTGTACACTTATCATAAATGTAGATGTACGAGTGTATTCACTGTTGCAGTCCTAAGCAATGGGTTATCCAGCTCCCAGTAGCCCTCAATTGGCCAGAATACCAAAGGTAAGTAAATATGATGTCAGCTTTCGGTTGTAAAGGACATCAAGATGTCCGATACAAAGGGAGGCAGCCGACGTCACTTCCTCATTTTTTCTTGCCATAACAGTCAGAAGCCCCCAGAAAACAAGGCTTAAACCAAAAGCAATTTTGGCAAATAATACCAAATTTAGCTTGTACCTTAGGAAAAGGGAACAGGAGAGGACCAAAAAGGGGGAAGGAGGGAGGGAAACCAGGACTGCAACAGTGAATACACTCAAACATCTACATTTATGGTAAGTGTACACAACTCTACTATGTTCATCATGTTTCACTGTTGCAGTCCTAACCAATGGATTGATTACCAAAGCCCAATGAAAAGGGAGGAGGAACCAACAGAATCAGGGATTGGAGATAATGCCCTGCATAACAGCAGTGGCAAACCCTGCCCTGGCGCTTGAAAACAAAGGCAAATTATAATGCTTTGTGAAAGTGTGAACAGAAGGCCATGTGTCAGCCTCCAAAATGTCTTTAGTAGGGACACCCCTTAAAAAGGCTGCAGAATTGGAAGCTGCTCTAGTTGAGTGGGTCCTAGCCCCTTCAGAAAGAATATTGCCATGAAAGCAGTAACAAAAAGAGATACAATGTGCAATCCATTTAGAAATGGTTTGCTTAGAAATAGCCTTGCCCTGGGCTCCAGGGGCAAAACTGACCCAGTAACTGTGCTGATTTCCGAAGGTCCTTAGTCCTGTCCAGGTAAAACCTGAGCTGTCTGTGCACATCAAGAGAATGTAGGATCCTTTCACTTCTATTTCGAGGATTAGGAATGAAAGTAGGAAGGTGTATGGACTGATTAAGAGTCAGGCTAGAAACCACCTTAGGCATAAAGGAGGGGTTGGTTCTTAGACCGACCCTATCTGCATGGAAAATAAGAAAGGGCTCCACAGCCATCAAAGCTTGCAGCTCCGAAACCCTCTTTGCTGAAGTCATAGCCAAAAGGAAGGCAGTCTTCCAAGAGAGAAACTTTAAATCTGCATTGGCATCTGGCTCAAAAGGAGGAAGAGTGAGTTTCTCTAAGACAAAATTAAGAACCCAGGCTGGAGTAGGTGCCCTTCTGGGAGGTTTTAAGTTGCAAGCATTTCTGAGCAATATTTTCATCAGGAGATGAGAGAAAATGGGTTGTTCAAAAGAACAATGAGCAGAAATGGCTGAAGTATGGATCTTGATAGAGGAAAAAGAAAGACCACCCTGAAGCAAATCAGCCAGGTATTCCAGGATCAGAGGAAAGGTAGGCTGAGAAGAAGATTTCCCCTCTAGCCTGTATCCAATGAGAGAATCTTTCCCATTTGCCCGCGTAGGATTTCCTAGTGCTAAACCTCCTGGCCTCCCTCAGCACGTCAACCACTTCAGAAAGGGAAGAAGAAAAGGAAGGAGTCATACAATGAGCCATGCTGCCAAATGTAGAGACTGAAGACAAGGGTTTAGAATGTTTCCCCCTTCCTGAACTAAAAGATCTGGCTTCAGAGGAAAATGCCAAGGAGGAAAGTGGGAGAGACTGCAAAGCAGTGGATACCAATGCTGTCTGGGCCAGTCCAGAGCTATGAGAATAGTCGTTGGTCGTTCGTCCCTGATCTTCAGTAATACTCTGGAAAGAAGAGGAAGAGGAGGGAAGGCATTAACTGACAGCAGCGTCCAAGGGAAGGACAGAGCATCCACTCTCCAAGCTCTGCTGTGATGCTGTCTGGTGCAAAAAAGAGGTAGAAGATGGTTGTCTGGGGAGGAGAAAAGGTCCACCTGCAGTGTACCCCAACGCTGAATGATGCTGTAAAAGACTGCTCTGCTCAACTGCCACTCATGAGGATCCAGGGTTTGCCTGCTCAACTGGTCTGCCAAAACACTGAGCCTTACTGGAAGAAATTGAGCTAGGAGATGCAGGCCCAGGGATGCTGCTATGGACCAAAGATTCATGCTCTGCCTGCACAGGGGGTAAGAATGAGTCCCTCTCTGCTTGTTGATGTACCACATGACTGTGGTGTTGTCTGTCCTGACGAGCAGGGTCCCTGGAGAAAAAAGATCCTTGAAAGCTAGTAAGGCCTGCTGAACTGCTATCAACTCCTTTAGATTTATGTGCAGGTGCATCTCCTGGGCATTCCAACATCCCTGTATGCATCTGCCATCCAGGTGTGCTCCCCAGGCATAGTCCGATGCATCTGTGGTAAGAACTTGAGTAGCATGAGGTGGGCGAAAAGGCATGCGTTTGTTTTGTAGACAGACTGTTGCCCACCATAGAATGTCTGCAGACATGGAAGCAGAAGAATCATCATATCCAGGTCCTGTGTGTGTTGACACCACATGTTCTTGAGGTACCATTGCAATTTCCTCATATGCAGTCTTGCATATGGAATCATGAGAATGCAAGAGGCCATGTATACCAGAGCTTGCAGGTATTTCCTTGCAGGGAGCTGGGACAGGTCCTTGAAGTAAACTGAATGAGTTGTCTGCTTCTCCTGGGTGAGATATATCATCTGGGCGGCTGTGTTCAGACTCGCTCCCAGGAATGTTATCTCCTTGGATGGCACCATTTTTGATTTTTCCTTGTTGAGAGTGTAACCCAGGGAAGAGAGAAGAGTCTTTACAAATTCTAGATCCTTTAACAGCTGTTCCTGAGAATTTGATTGAATCAGACAGTCGTCCAAGTATGGATAAATCTGAATTTTCTTCTGCCTGCAAAAAGCAATGACTGGAGCCAGGCACTTTGTGAAAACTCTGGGAGCAGTGGATAAGCCAAAGAGCAGCGCAGAGAATTGATAATGTTGCTTGCCCACCCTGAAACGAAAGTATCTCCTGCAACTTTCCCTGATAGGGATGTGCAGATAAGCTTCTTTGAGATCCAAAGTTACCAGCCAGGAATCCTTTTCTAACACTGGCAGCAACTGATGCAGAGTGAGCATTTTGAACTTTGGAATTACCAAGAAAGAGTTCAGAATGGACAGATCTAGGACAGGATGCCAGGTACCTTCTTTTTTTGGAACTAGGAAAAGTTTGGAATAGAAACCCTGGCCTACCTGCTAAACAGGAACTGATTCTATTGCTCCCAGAAGAAACAGAGAAAAAAATGTGTTTTTCTACTTCTGCCCTTTGGTTTGGAGGAGTGTCCAGGAATCCTTTTGGAACTGGAAAAGTGTGGAAAGAAAACTTGTGGCCTAAGGATACAGTTCTGAGTACCCATCTGACATCCGTGATAGTGGACCAGACATTTGCAAAAAGGGCCAACCTTCCCCCTAAAGGACTCTCCAGGCAGGCAAGAACATGCAGAAGTTGGATAAAGTCATTGAGAGTGTTTTGACTGAGATGCAGGCTTAGAACTTCCTGCCTTGGAAGTGGAAGCCTGCCCACGCTTAGACCTTTGAGGGGTAGACACCTGCCCCCTAGAAGATTTGTAACCTCTAGTCCTTGAAAGGGTCTGTCTGCTGGTATCAGGAAACATCCAACTCTTAGAAGAGTAATTCCTGCTAAACCGAGGAGGTTGAACTTGCAGAAAATCCTTAACAGTTTGCATAGACTTGGCCTTATCCTCCATCTTCTTGAGCACTTCCTCCGCTTTGCTCCCAAAAAGACTGGTCTTATACAAAGGTACGTCTAACAGCTTAGCCTTGACAGGCTCTGGAAGGGGCTGTTCCCTGAGCCAAGTGTGCCTTCTAATAACAGAAGCAGTAGCTGTAGCCCTGCAGGAGGCTTCTAGAATGTCAAAACCACAATGCAAAGAATGTTTATTGACAAGACTGGCAGAATTCAGCAAATCCTGCATGTCCTTACTAGTACTGTCTGTCAGAGAAGGTATCTCTGAAGCCCTGGTTCTGTGGGCCACCCCTGCCATGAGGGCAGCATCTTCTATTAGAGTTTCCCTCCCTCGCCCCGGGAAGAACTATTTCCTCGTGATTCCTGGAAAGGCCTGTGAGACTTGCAAAATCACATATTTTTACTACTTTGTTGATTCCTGGAGAAGGATCTAGGAGAAGACAAACAGATCCCTGTGGCAGTCAGGCTCTTTCCATCTTGCTCACTTCTGGAGAGTGTTTCTTTAACTTTGGAGCCAAACAAATAATCTGAAGGGCTTCACAAAATCACACAAGTGCATTGAGGCATGCCTCCTGACTGCTATGCCTGAACCTGCAGCCCTAGAGATACCCTCAGCTGCGTGAGAGATAAACCCCAAGTATGCACTGCAGACAGACTGTAGGGTGACCAGTTGTGAAGAAGCTTTCTTCTGGTCCTCCACAGACATGAACCCTACTAGAGATTTGGAAAGCTCCTTGATCAAACCTCTTTGTAGCGTGTTGAAATGTGTCAAATAGTTCGAGGACTAAAGGGCAAAGGTCACTGAGGCATAAATGCGTTTGCCAAATCAATCCAATACCCTAGACTCTCTATTAGAAAAATGGACAGATGAGCTCCGTTCTGCAAACTTTCTCTTAATGGCTGCCACTACCACCATGGCATCTATAGGGACTCTCTTGCTCTAGTGGGCCTTATCTTTAGGAGGAGGTAGAAACTTGTCAGGTCTCTTAGGTATAGGTTCTGTTGTATTAAGTCCCTTCCATTCTCAGTGTGAGAAAAAATCAATTAACTCATCAGAAGATGGACCATCTAAGACATAGCCAGGTCATCCCTGAAAGCTTCCAGAAACACTGACTACCCTTGGGAAGAGATATCAGAGGACCATCCACCTCTCTGTTTAAGAAGTTCTAGGACCTCTCCAAAGGAGACATTATCAAGTGGAGATCTGGGGGACCCTTCCCCTTCATTGAAGTCTGTATCTTGGGAGACATATTCCTGAAGGGAATCTATGTGCTTCCTTTTCCACATTCTCTTCCTATGGACTTCACCAGTGGGATGGTCTGGTGAAACATTGGAAGAAGATAGGAGTATTGTATGAGGACTGATTGAAGGCTTGTACAGGGTGGCTATCCTAGTAGAGTAGGCATGATAGGATCACTGCTCAGAGTCAGTGGAGGGAGAGTAGGGTATGAAGAGAGCAAGGATGCTATTTCTGTGGATAAAGAGAAAGCCCTCTCCACAACCTCAAAGACAGAAAGTACAGGAGAAACAGCAGCCAGTCACATAGGCATGAAGCCAACTGCATCGACCTCTGTAACCCCATAAATTCGTGCCTAGAGGAGGTAGTCAAGGTTGAGTTATCCAATACCAAGGCACCAAGAGGCAAGGACAGCTCTGACAGCCTCAGAGTTGATCCAACCCCTTAGAGGTAGCAATGACACATTAGCTCTGAGAGTCTTCCTGCTCCAAGGAAGGTTGGAGCTGGCTGACTCAGGAGAATGTTTGAAGTCGAAGAACAAGCAGTTTTCATATCCAAAAAGGGCATCTTTGAAGATCTTGATCTGAGGGTTCTGAAACAACTGTTTGGATAGATGAAGGTGATGCAATGTGATGTTACGATGAGGGCAAGTTCATGGGTACAATGGGAGATGAAGCCACAATGACCCTCATCTGAATCTGAGCCCTAAGAAACTTACTTATCATCCTATCCACCTCTGCCTCAGATAAGCTCCTAGAAGACCTAATAGATGTAGTAGCAGATGGTGGTCTGGATGATTTTCTAGGTGTGCCCTGTAAGAAGGGTGAATGCAGCCAAGGAGATACTGGATCCGAGGTGAAAAGTGGAGATGGAATCCAAGGAGACTTTTATCTCAACATAGTAGGAACCAAAGAAAGTGCTGGATCTGCTGTCTTGGTAACTTTATCCAGTGGCTCAAAATTCAAAGCTGAGCGGGGATTATGATCAGGGGTCCGTTTCCTGGACTCCTTTTCTTTAGGAGCCAAGTCAGTCTTCCCTTCTGCTTTACTAGTAGGAGTGTGTGCCCCAGCCGAGGTAGAAACAACAGAGGAAGATAGCAAAACTTTCATCCTTCTGTCACTTAAAGCACGAGAATTGAACCTTGAGCAAATTTAACAGTCCATATCTAGGTGGGCAGCACCCAAACAATACATGCACTCCTTGTGGATATCCAAGTTAAGGATCTTATGCCTACTGGAGATGCACTTTTTAAATTCCATAGGCTTGTCAGCCATAATGAGAAAGTTATTCCTAAAACAAAAAGGGTGAAAATGAAAACTGTTTCTTAAAAAAAAAAGAAAAGAAAAGAAAATGCCAACAATGGTATTCAAAAGATGCCGAAAATCAAGCAAATAGAAAGAAAGGATACCAATGATAGTATGAGAGAGAGAGAGAGTATCCTGACATAGGTAGAAAGACTTGACAAAAAGGAGAGAAAAAAGAATAAAGATAATGGATAGAAAGACAAACAAGTGCTGTTTAATGGTAAAAGGAGGAGCAGGAGGGAAGCAAGCTAATTACAAAAAAGCATATAAAGTTCTCTCTTAACCTCTGTAGCTCGACAGCAAAAATCCATATCTGAACGATGCGATGGCAAACAAGATCTGAGGTATACCAGGAGAGTGGGGCATTATGGGCAAAAGGAGGAGCTAAAGAGCTGGATCTGTGAGTCTGGTAAAAGCTGCAGAGACAGATCCCATGTTTTTATCCAAGACCCATCAGTTGAGGAATGAATGAAAATTACATCAGATCCCAATTTTACCCAATATATGGTCCTTAGATGAAGGAGGCTGGCATAGGTTTGTACCTATCCTTTGAGTATTTTATAGATTGCCCCTGTCCATAAGCAACATAGGCACTACACCAGGTGTGAATTTGTGATTCTCCATCAATTGATCCAAACTGCATTTGAACAGAACCAGGTAAGAGCTTTGCTTAAAGTGAATAGGAAGCCTATTCCAAAGAAGGCATAATCTCTGAGACACATATCCTTCTCTCCAGAATGTTTTGCTTGAGTCATAATCTAGATTTAGATCCCTTGATCAGGTGACCCTCATGCTGTTTGTTTTGCAAATGTGTAACAGCTCCATCGGGGATGGATCTGTGAGTGACTTGTAGGTTAGGCATAAGTCACCATTTAATAGTCAGTATGAAAAAGAGTAAAGGGATAACACTTTTAGTCCATCTGCATAGGATATGCTGTTATTATCCTGTATTTTCATTGTCAGGAAGCTCTGAGGTTTTTCCAGCTGTAATAAGTGCCTAGTCAAGTACATGCCAAATAGTGCATTGTACTCAATTACTGGTCTAAGGAGGGCTGAGTACAGTGGGACTGTAACTTCCATGGATCCAAATGCCATGCCTTTACTTGTAAGCTGCACCACATAGCAGAACTTCCTCACCACCATGGACACATGGCAATCAAAGTTACTACCTACCACTTTCTATCTGTGTACCTAGATTTCTCATCTCTGAGTATTCTCTTAGGGGTGTGTTTTTAATGTTGTACTTTGCAGGGGTATTTGACATCACAAATGGAATTATAATGGATTTTTTTTGCATTTAATGTTAGGCCATGGATCTGGCACCAATCATTTCTCTGATTTAGACCCTCCTAAAGGATATCTACATCACTGGGGGATTCAGTGATTGACCCCAACTTGCAGTCATCAGCAAAATTTGTCATCCAGAGACCTTCCACATTAGCCTTGACTTCAGAGAAGTATATTCCAAACAGGAGTGGTCCCAGCATTGAGCCCTGTGGCGCACCACTAATAACTGGTCTCTTGCTGGATCTGGATTCACCCAGTTTAACATGTGTCTCGTCTATGAGCCAACTCACTATCCATCTGGTGACTTAGGGATTTATGCCCACCTTTGTGAATTTATGATACCTTAACGATAAATTTTGTCAGATGCCTTGGCCAGGTCAACATAGGTGTTATGCACTGTTTTATGCTCATTAATGGCCCTAGTGACTTTCTCAAAGAAGTCCACCAAATTTAGTAGGCATGACCTGCCCCTAACAAAGCTGAATTGGGTTAGGTCCTGTGTTTGGTGGTTTCTTATATCATTATTTATCATGTCCATGGTTATTCTTTCCATGGCTTTATATATAACGCTAGTCAAGCTTATGGGTCTTTAATCTCATGGGACAGTTGATGGTCCTCCTTTATACAGAGGAATGACTGTTGCTGTCCTCCACTCTATCGGGACAAAGCCAGTCCAGAGGCTGTGGTTAAGTAGAGATCCTGATGAGCTTGATATGTCCTGATTCAAGTTGTTTAAGGGGCAGCCTGGTATATTGTCAAGATCCATCAAAGCCATGTTTTTAGCTTTAGAGAATGCAGTGGCAACCTGCTCTTTCATGATAATTGCTTGGGGAGTGGTAGAGGGTATTTCATGGGGAATAACTGGGAGTGATGGGGAGATGAAATTTAAGCTGAATTTATCAGCCAGCAGATTTTCTACATCTTCTGGCAGAATATTGGTGATGCAATCTACAACCAATTCCACACATTGTTGGATGTTGTCTTAAGACTTCGGACATAACTGAAAAATGCCTTATGGTTTATCCTTAGCTTTGGAGGCTATTTTTGCCTCAAAGTCTGCTTTTAGAGACTTGATGAGTTCCCTGATTCACTTGTCTAGACTAATAAGGGACATTGTGCTATGTTGTGCACATTTTCTCTTACTTTTTAATAGAATTTTCTTAATTTTTACTGTACAACTTATTAACACCAGGGTGGCTTGTTTTTGCTGTTTCACCTGGACGTATTTTGCTCTGGTACTGCTGTTTCTATGCAGTTGTTTATATGGTCATACAGGGCTTTTGCTTATACCTCTGCATAGGCCTTATGTGTTTTCTGGCTTTGGGGGAGCTTAGAAACTAGTTATGCCTTCACTTAATAGGAGGTAGTTAGCTTTATAAAAGTTATTACATTCTGGAGGGTTTGGTATGGGGTCTAATTTTACCTTTATTACAGTGGAGACACTTTGTGATCTGATCTTACTAGTGAGGACACCACACTTGAGGGAGTGCAGTGCTCTCCCATATTTGTGAGTACTACGTCTAGGATATTTGTTTCCTTAGTGAGACAGCAGACTAACTGCTCCAGGGCATTTGAGTTTACAAAGTCAAGAAATCTTTGAGCCTATAAATGAGTGGTCATGTATGCCTCCCAGTTAATGGAGGAGTAGTTAAAACCACTCATGATAATGGTATTAGGCTGGATGGTGAGTGATTTAAGTCCCTACAGGTATGATATATGGGTTTCCTAGTTTATGATGGGGAACCTGTAGCTAGCAAGAATATGGTAATGGATTTTTTCCTATGGTTATTTGGACATGGAGTAGCTCAAGCATGTCATATTGTCTGACAAGCCTAGAGCTGTGCTTATCCTTTATGTGGATAGATACACCTCCACCTTTTGCTCTTTCTTGTTCAGTGGGTGTCAAAATGAATGAAAGGCGTTATAGTCATGCATTGCTGAAGTACTTTCCGTGGATTTGAAACACGCTTCTGTAACTGCACAGACAGCATTCTCCAGGGTGAGGGGAGCTTCTAGGGAGTGCAGTTTCTTGTTGAGACTCCTAGCATTGAATAGTAAAACTTGTAGCATATCCTGAGAAGATTTTGCTATGTCAGAAAGTTTGTCTGTCTGGCAATGTCTAAAAAAGGCACTATAGGGATGGATTATGTTTTGGCCAATATCTGAAAGCCTAGTGGTGACAGGTGAAAACCATCCCTAACAAAGCAGCATTCCCCGTCAACCTTGTTCTCCCAGGATAAGAAGAATAGCTAGAATACCACCAGAGGCTAAACCAATTGTTAAAGTTGATCATTTTCTGTTGGTATTGTGGCATCATCTTTGGTGGCAATAGAATGCTGCTCAGTCATAGGCTTATACTTGCTTGTAACACAGTCTGAGAGCTCAGTCTTGTATCTCTTCATATAGACCAAGGAGATGTAGCTTAGGTCATTCACAACCATGTGGATGATGACTGGGTCATACTGGTAATTGGGGGTAAGTGACCTGAGTGCTTGTGTAATCTGGTGTATCCTGGCCCCTGACAGCCAACAAACTGTAACCTTGTCCTTATTCAGCCTGGTAAGAGGGACATAAATGTGTCTTACAAATATGACCAAAATATTGGGTTGTGGGGTGTTTTGCCTTATGAGCTTGGTAGCTCAGACACAATGAGATGTGGCCTTATGTGTTGTGATGGAATTGTCTTGTTTACATGCATGTGGAGTTTCTGAGGACTGTGCCCGAGAGGCCTTTGAGGTTTGGGTAAATTACATGTGAACACCACCGGATATGTGGGTCTAGGTGTCTGGTCCTTTGTAGGTTTGGTGAGTGGTGCATGTGTGAGTTGCTAACAACCTGTTGTTCACTTTTGTGTCTCTGTATGAGAGTCTATCCACCAGTGTCAATGTGTAACTACCTCTCTCACATACTGTATCTGTCTGTTCCAAAATTAAATGTTTGTCAGTGTACATTGTAATTGTCTTTGCTACATTGCCTCAGGATGCCTATGTCCACCAAGCTAGATGTTGAGATAGCAGGAAACTGCCTATTCATGGTTGCAGGTCCTAATGTGTACTTTTCAATGGATAGGAGTAGAAGGTGTTTATAACCAGATGACAGATGGGTGTGTACTTGGTGTAATCTACAGCTACCCTATCCAGCAATGCTGCCCAGCACCCAAACCAGATGCTGTTTCAGCAGCAATAATCCTGGGTGCTGTAATAATGTAATCTAGACCTAAATAGTCCTAAGTGCATAAATGCTGCTCACTGTGCAAACTAGTTGCTCGTTGAGTAGTGCAGAACTGATAAACAGGTAAAATTCCAAGGTAGTTTTCATATGGAAATTTCAGCTTCTGGTGACTGTCTATATAAAAAGGAACCATTAACCGCCGCTGTGGAAAGAGTTGCTTTGTGCAAATGCAAGACTTATATACAAGTAAAACAAAGCAAGTTTTACACTAACTATGCACTAAGAGCAATCAGGTAAATACACAATAAGCTTTCTACCAGAAATTTCCAGCTGAGATAGATGAAATCAGCCCTCTCCTGCCACAAGATTGCTGACTTTAACCCTCTTAAAGTAAAATGACTGATTTAGAGCCCAAGTGTTATGGGACCACAAACAGATGCCTAATGCTAGCTAAAAATCACTAAATACAGCATTCTCCAGGGTGAGGAAAGCTTCTAGGGAGCGTATTTAAATGCAGAACACCAGCCCATACAGCAGTTAGAAAATGTAACTCTAAACTTTAAAAAAGTACAGAAAAGCAATAACTAGCACCAAAATCTTTCACAGTACAATGAAAACAAGCAAAGCAAGTACAAAATGATACTTCATTACATTTGTCTTGCCAAGGATGGCTTCAGATTTATTTATTTATTTTACATTTGTTGACCGGGAGTGTCCGGCTGAGCTATTGCCCTTTTTCAGCGGAGGCCCAGGGAGAAAACTCCAAAGATTTACAATGCAATAAAAACAGCAATACATATACATTTCAATAAAAATAGCAATAGAGAATTTTGGTAGTTAAAATATGTAAGCTACATACATGTATAAATGAACAACAAGGCTATTTCTCATTACACTGACAGAACTTAGCAAAGTCTCTCAAAGTCTCTGGCCTCATCACACGGCACAGATAACCAACTACTGGTAACTCCCTTTGAAGACACAACTATGAACTATCACTGTATATTAACATAAAACTACATACAAATGAATAACGTAATCTTTCCTAGTAGTTTACATCATTCCTAGTAATTTGAATAGTTCCATATCTAGAACTCAGAATAAGCCCCATCCTAGTGTACAGAATAAAAATGTTATTACAACAAAACAGTCATGATATAAGTCACTCCAGGGTGAATTGCACACTTCTAAAGAGCTAGGAGTTTTCCAATACAATAAAGCATATTCACTGTAGGTGAAATGTTCACTGTGGTATGTTACTTTTCTGTTTAGGAATTTTATATGCACCTTTTATAAGTTACACATTAGCATACTCTATCACAGTTTTGTGACAGAATCGTGGAATGTATTGCCTGATGTAGTTTCAGATAATCAGCATTTTTTGTGTATATGTTTTATGGTGTGTCAGCCACATCATATTACTCAGAATGCACTTTCTGTAGCCACTAAGTGTTGTTTATGCTATTCTGCCTTGTGCCACACGAGACACACACACACACACACACACACATCTTAGCATCTGTAAAATGAAGAAAAGTATATGCAACAGCATGTAATAGTATTTTTATTTAGGAAATCTAAGCACTAGTTAGAAGTTTAAAATCATTTTTTTCATGGCCTCATCATAAAGCTATTGTGTAAAGCAGGGTGGCATCAAAATCAGGAAAAGTAGCTTCAATTTTGTTTTAATTTCATAAATCCAGCCATTTTCCATCCTTCACAGTTTAGCAAAACATAGTCTAAAGCAAATGTTAAGTTGCCATCCTAAAGCAGACAGAAGGACAATGACAAAAATTAGTGATATCAGCATTAGCAATTTTAAGAAAAATGTTTATATTATAAATTAGACCATTTCTAATATGCATCATACTACAGTTCCGCATACCATTGTCTATAAAAAATACACTACTCAGACTAAACAACTTTAAAATGAAGCCCTTTTTAAGCATTTTTGCATAGTACCCCATCTAAGGGTCTACAGAGAATGAGCATCCTTTGAGCAAAATAGTTGTGAGCAGTTTATTCAAGAAAATGAGGTGCTGGTGGTACAATGTCACCATCTGAAAACTTACTATGCAAACTGAAAGACACAAAACAAACAAGAATGACAGTGTCATTCAACATTCAAGCAATATAGTGTAGTCACCCATCCAAAAGTTACAGCAGGAAGAAAAAAGCAAATTTTTGTCTAGCAAAATGTTAGTACCATTCTACACAGTGAAACAGCTCAGGATGGCATACATCATTTACTCAAAACCTGAAAATAACAAAGCTGAATGGCAAATAGGAAATGGAGTAGGTCAATATAGGAGTTTGGGGAACCTATAAAATGTGGCGGCAGCATTAAAATTATCTTTACATATATCACAGTATATGTAGCAGCTATATACGATTATTGGGCAGTCACATGATCATTACAGGACTGAAAGAATGTGGTAGTTCCAGCGACATGTTTTGTGCACCTTTCCAATTAGTATCCTGTCATCACAAAGTCTTGTGTGAAAGGAGAAAAAGATCAGCAGCTGTTAATAACCTGCTGATTTCAGTAACTGCCTGCAGAACATTTATTTGTGTGTGTGTGTGTGTGTGTGTGCTTGTATATGTGTATATATATATATATATATATATATATATATATATATATATATATATATATAAGACAGATATTCTTTTTTTAAGTTAACCAACAGTTTTGGGCTTTGGGGTGGAAAGGCTTGAAGAATGTGAGGGATTTGTAAAGGCATAAGGCATCATAACCTAAATAACACTTTGTGGCTACAGAAAGTGCTTTGTGAGTAATATGTAGCTAACACATCAAGAACCACAATTGGAATGCTCACTAGAAACTACCTCGGGCATACATTCCAGGATACTGCCACTCTCTCTTTATATTTCCTCTAGCTTGTGTTGAACTGTCTTCCTTCAGTCCGCCTACTTTTCCCCTCTCATCTTCCCCTTGGATTTCAGGCCTTCTTGATAACCACAAACAATGTAATACTTCCAGATCATATCCCCCTTCTCACTCCTGTTACAGTGACTCAGATAAGCAGCTTCACATACCTCTGAGTTACCATGAATAGTAAGTTGACTTTCTTGGAGCCCAGCTACAATGCGTCAGCAAAGGCAGGCAGAATCGTAGCTTAGGTCTGATATATACATGCCTTGAGTGCATCATTAAAATGTACAGCCATTCCTTCATTAACAAATACTGCCATCACTGTCATTTTTCACTATGGGTTCTAATCTGTGAATCAGCTAATCTAACTACTTTAGAAGGACATAATCCTTGTTTTATCAAAACCAAATTGCTGGTATTCAGTACCCCTAAGCTTTCCATCTACTGCCTTTGCTGCTAATCTGAAGTCTCATACTCATTCATTCATTTATTTATTTACATTGTTCTTACTGCGGTAGAGCACTGATCAAATGATAACCAATTGCAGGCTCTGCCCATGTTAAAAAGTAACAGCAAACATTAAAAATCAGTAATAAAAGGCAGAGATGAAACACGTAATGTGTTATTGTCAATACATAAGCACATTAAGCTTAAACAATGAAATCTGAAGTATGATAATTTTAAGTGATAAAAGAATGCTACAGGTTAAACAAATTACAGGATTATCATACGGAGGTCATAACAAGATACAAAAATGAATGTATGGGAAGAACAGTGAACATTAATTAGTATATATGCAAATGTTTAGGAAAAAGAAACTTCAATGTTAGTAGAGTAGAAGAGATAATGAAAAAAGGTGTTAGTGTGGATAATTATCTCCAGCATGTTGGCATTTGTACTAACATTGATTAACTAGGAACTGTTTGAATTCAGGCCTGAATTTGGTGTAGCTGTTGATGCAGGTGAGGGAATAAGGGAGAGACTAGTTTTGGTATGAGCACGGAGAAGCTTCGGTCAGCACAACACAGTTTAGTAGCAGGGATATGAAGTAAAGGACAATCAGTAGAGTGGCTTCTTTGGTTTTATGTTGAGGTGTCTGCAACAAGATTCATACCAAGAGGAGGAGATGGAGTAGCTTGAAAAGTAGGGATCCAAGTAGAAAGTTGAACCTTGCTTCTACTGGCAACCATTTCATTTTAGATAAAGTATGGCAGTGATGTTCAAGAGAGGAGAAAATAGTAATGAAACAATATATTTTATTTGATATGGTTTAAAGGGAGGTTGTGTTTTTGTTTGAGGTGGTGGTGGCAAATAATGGCAGCCCACATTCGAGTTGAGCAAGTGCGATACCTTTACCTTTGGCATCTCTGGCATGAGCTGAGAGATTTTGCAGGCCTAGAATAAGAGGAAGTTAATTTATTACCTCAGCTTTTGAATGCGTGCCTGGAAATTGAAACATTAGTTGAACCAAATACCTAGTTATTTAAAAGAGGTGGCGATTTCAATAAGAGTCTTGTTTATATGAAAGATGTTGAAAGTGGAAGAGGCTGAAGAAAGCCTTTTCCTAGTACCAAAGAGCACACACACTGTTTTCTTGGGGTTCTTGTTGATGACCTTGTTTAGAACTAGAAGGCCATTTTGTAGCTGAGAAGGAATAAATTGGTGTGAGGAACTGGCCCTATAGATGGTCATGTCATCAGTGTACAACAGGAGATTTAGATGGCCAAGGACTAAAGGCTGCTTATTCATAAAAAAGCATAGAAGAGTAGTGGAGCAAGAATGGAGCCTCGAGGAACCACAGGGGGAGAACAAAAGTTGTAAAGGCAGGAGCCAGTCTTTACTTTGAAGGCAGGGCTGGCGCCACCATTAAGGCAAATTAGACATTTGCCTAGGTTGCAGATCATGAGGGGGTGCAGCCAGGCGGCTCACAGCACGTGTTCTCGGAGCTGCAGGCATGCGTGCTCAAGTTCCGCTTTAACAAAAAAAAACACATACCTTTGCCGGACTGCTTTAAAAACAGTCCAGATTAACTAGAGACTGGAGGGATCAGAGTCCAATTGGATGGTTTAGTCAGCAGCCACATTTGTGACGTGGCTGCTGATTACTCCTATTGCTCTCACGCTCTCTTTCCACACTTTGCATTGGGTAAAGCAATGAGCAAAAGTGAGAGAGCGGCTGTGGAGTCTTCTTCTGAGGCGTGCTTGAATTTTATTACTGCTAATTGAAAACAAATCCACAGACCACAGTGACAGCAGATAGTTCAATTACGTGTGGAAAAAAAAATAATGGGTTCTTCTGACTATTTTTTTTTTCAGCAGGGCCAACCAGATGTACATATTGCATTTTTCTTCCTGAGAGGGCCAACCAGATACTACATATTTCATTTTTTTCCTGGCAGGGTCAACCAGATATTTTCTGTATTTTTTTCCTTGCAGAGTCAACCAAATAATTTATGTATTTAATTATTTATTATTTTTGGCAGGCTCGACCAGATACTGTTTAAAATGAAAAGGTGGACTGGTTACATATTTGTTCTTTGTTTCTAACATTCTGGGCCTGAAGTTTGGCAGGGTCAACCAGATTAGAGTATAAGATGAAATCTGCAGTGGGCTGGCTGTTTTGGGGGCAGTTTGTGGTTTTCTAACACACCTGGCATGGTCAACCAGATACTAGTAGTAGGTAAGGTTAGGTAGTGTGTGTGTTTTGGGGGGCTGTTGAAGACCTTTTTTTTTTTTTTTTAATTAACTACCCTGGCAGAGTTGACCAGATCCTAGGGATGCAATGTGTTTTGGGAACTGTTAATTTTTTTTTTTGTAATACACTGGCATGGTCAGCCAGATACTAGTGGTCTGTGTGTTTCGGGGGCTGTTGATGACTTTCTTTTTTATACTATGCTGGCAAGGTTGACCAGATACTGGCAATGCAGTTTTTTTGGGGACTGTTGTGTTTTTTTTAATACTGTAATACACTGTCTGGTACAGTCAACCAGATACTAGTGGTCAGTGTATTTTGGGGGCTGTTGACTTTCTTTACTGTTATTATTATTATCATTAAATATATTTTTTAATTTAATATCTTGGCAGGAGTCAAAGAGATTCTAGGTCCGAAGTGTGTTCTATGGAGCCGTTTACGGATGACGTGTTTTTCTAACCTAATATAATTTTGTAGGGGTAGTCAAGATAAACAGGACTGTTTTTCAATGTTTTGTTGTTGAAACAAACTGTATTCTTGCATGAGTACAGTGCGTATGGGTGAACTAAAGATCACGTGCAAGTTTTTGGCTATGTGATGTGAAAGAAATGCAGTAATGTAACAGTGGCCTTTTATTTTCATTATTCTAAATATTGTAGACTCAAATCATATTCTCTGGATAGGCAGTTGGAATGCATAATATGTGCAAATAAAGTGACTGCAGTTCTGTCTTGATTTGCAAGAGTAATGTGCATTTTAGTGAAGTAAGACCGACCACAAGCTCTGAACTCTTAAGTAATGTTTATGTGAAAAAAAGTATACTCAATGGCAGTGTTGGTTTTTTTTTGTTTTTTTTTTTGCTGTTTTTGTTTTCATTTTTAACCTCGCAAGATCACGTTATATACTGTGGTTGGGGTTGTGAGTGGAGATTGGGGTTGTGTGAATGGAACAAATGACCCGGCTGCTTACTGTTACAGTTCTGCAAAGCTAGAATTACAATACTTTTCTGTCTGTACTTTACGATAAGTGTAAAATAATTAGCAAGTTTACAAGTAATTCTTAATGTGTTATTTCATACCTGTTCATGTATATACTGAATGTTTGTTTAGAAATATTTCTATTATGTTGGAACTTTTATTTCCACACATATGTTGAGTTTATCTGAAAAACAAGGGGCGCACTAATAAGTTTTGCCACGGGCGCAAAATAAACTAGCACCGGCACTGTTTGAAGGTTCTGTTGTCCAGGAAATCTTTGAACTAAGGAATGGTTTCTGGGCTTACTCACGTCTATTTGATAGCTGACTAGTACTGAGTGGTCAACCATCTTGAAGGCTCTGGGTAGGTTAATGAACACAGCACCTGTAAGCTTTCCTTTATCCATAATTGAACGTATTTTGTCTGTCAGGGTCCAGAGTGCTTTCTGGCTGATTCTATCTGTCCAGAAATTGTGCTGTTTGTTGTAAAGTAGGTGGTATTTTGCAATTATGTGGTAAGTTGAGTACAGACTAGTTTCTTCAGAATTTTGTCAAGAGCAGAGAGCATTGAAACTGGTCTGAACTGGTTAGTGGATTTAGGTTTAGGATCTTTGGGTATGGGTCTAACAAAAGCTATTTTCCATACTGAAGGGAGGTTACTGAAAGTAAGACAGAGGTTAAAGATGTACTTTTAAGGGGTAGTGATGAATTCCCTAAAGTGGGAAAGAAACCAAGGATAAATTGTTGTCAGAACCAGGAGGAAAGTCAAGCATGATTTGCTCTAGTAAGGCTGTAATTTGTTTAGTAGTTATTTTTGTGACTTGGAAGGCAGGAAGATAATTGGGAGTTGGGTGTTATTATAGGTGACTGTGAGAGATGAGTCTTTGGCTGGAGGAAGGTTGAAGAATTCTTTCAGAAAGTCAAAGGGTGAAAAGATGGCAGAATAACATGGAATCAGGTCTTGTAGAGATGGGTCCTAAAGGGGAGTTCTATCAAAGATATTGTTCACGTCTTGCAATAATTACTTGGGAAGGTATCAGAAGGTGGTTTGTTTTAACTTAAAGTCATTGTGCCAGTTTTGTGTAATTATCACCATTAGTGGATGAACGGTCAGTTTTCTATTGTTTCCAAGTTTCATTATACAGCTGCACAAGAACTACCACTACTTTGGTGAGCCAGTCTGTTTTGTTGTGCTTGAAAAGACTTGAGATAATAGGAAAGTGGGAATTTCATTGGGAGTGTAAAAGTTGGGTGAATTGGTTAGCTGCTGTACTGGGGTCAGTTAGAGAAGGAATGGGAGATCAGTTTATGGTGAAGAGTTGAGATTCAAGAATGGATAACTTGAGAGGAGGTTTAGGTTTGAAAGAGATTAAATTTATACAAAACCACTATAGCCTCAAAAATGAAATTATCTCTGAAAACATGACACTCTTCATGTGAGCCACTCCATGAAACATACCAGGTACAGTAACAACCTAATACCATTGTAATGCCTGCACTGAAGGGCTAAAGTTTTCTAATCGACCGCCTTATACAAAGCACCTACCATCACCCTCCTAGCTCACCTGTTCCCATAAAGAAACTGTCCACTGCTTTGAACAGAACTCTGCAACATACACACACACACACACACACACACACACACACACACACACACACACACACCTTCCTGTTCTCATTCAGAAGTATGTTTCAGAAGACAAGTAGTAGGACACAGCTTCATCATATTTGCTGGGCCTATCAGATTACATGTAACTTGCTATGTCACAGCGCAGTCTCATTATGCAAGCTAACAGCTCCCTCCTACTCTGTAACCGTGTATTAATGTAACATTTGAAATTATCATCTAGTTTAGCTTCCAGTGGTTTCTGTTCTAAATGCTGCTTATCTTTCAGTTTGAAATGAGTAATGCATGACAAAACACTGATACCCACCAAATTCAAAAGTTTAACTTCAGTATTATTCTCTATTTGCAGGGCTTATGTCCAAATGCAGTGAGCGTCTCGACAGTAACAGTATAGGTTAACAATGTGGCATTTGTTATCTTAAATGGGCAAGTACATTCCATTTATGAATACCAAGATATAATATGCCTGTCCACCGATATGTTGTCTCTAAACCACATACCACTTGCACCACACACCACCAGGGACATTTTGTGTCTTTTCTTCCACCAAATCATCAAACAATACATGCATCAAATGTTACCTATAATTGTATCACACTTAAGGTCTTGCATATCAAAGTTTACATCTAAATACTATTGCACTGCAACTTATACCTTTTGTGAATAAACAGACATAACGAACTGTATGCTCATTGTTTGTTTTTTAACAGCTGGTTTTGCTGAGGTGATAAAATTTGAAACTTATGAGCACCAGAAACTGAATATGCTTTACTTCTACTTCTAAGGAGAGCCAGTGCCACCCAACAACAGCCCCTAAGGCAAGACAATGTACCCAACACTTTAGTCATAGGTGACGCTATAGTCAGGCACACTGATGTCCCACTCACCAGGCTGAACAAGGAGAAAATTACAGTCAGCTGCCTGTTGGGTGCCAGGATACACCACATAACACATGCACTCAAGTCACTCCACAAGTACAAATATGACTGTCATTGGCCATACTGGAGTGGATGACTTGAGACGTACTTCCCTGGACTACATGAAAAGAGACATGGAAGAGCTATCGGATCATGTGGCCCAGGCAGGTATGACCCAAGCCCTGAGTAGCATCCTGCCTTTGCCCAGAATGATACCACAGTATAAGGACAAAATGATTGACATCAACAATTGGCTAAGCTTCTGGTGTCATTCAAAGGGGATCCAGTATCTGTCTGCCTGGGAAGACATGATCGACAAACCACAATGCTTTGCCAGAGATGGTCTGCACCTGTCACTCCTGGGATTCAGGTTACTGGCTAAAGCTCTTGCCACCCCTATAGTGCCTTTTTTAGGCAAGGTTCAAAGGACAAAACCACCACCTTAACATATACAAGCATGCAAAATCTGAAGGTAATGCTACTCAATGCTAGAAGTGTAAACCTCAAAATGTAAAAATAGACTCTCCCTGTGCTGCGGTGAACTGCCTAAAAAACAGTAAAGAAGACAACGACAGCAGGTTCACCAGAGCTAACGTCCTGCAATAATGCTGGTGCATCTCAAAGGAAGTCCAACAGTAAAAGTTAATGTAAAACTATTTAATGAAAACAAAAGTAAAACAAAAGCAAAAAAAGTCCCTTGGTTAGTATACGATAAGCGCTTTCGATAAAATCTTCCTCAGATCATAATGAAGTATGGGGCTGTGTGTTTAAATTTAAATGGTGGGTTATTAATTCGTTGTCCAATCAGTGAACTGTGAGAATTGTTCAGAACCAATCAATTGTAGAATTACCTCATCTACTATACATATACAGAACTATAGGCAGTCACATATTGCCGACAGGTCTCCTGATAACTCTAGAAAATGAAATGTAGATTGGACAGGTGATATATCCAATCAGATGTCTCAAAGGAATGATTGTAACCAATACAAGAGAACCTTTAAAAAAAAAAAAAAAGTTGTTTGCTTCAGCGGTCATTCGTATACAACTGAAGGTGACATATTTACATTTTCAAAACCCTCTTTAAAAATGCAAGACTTCTTACTTAATGTTCAAATGTTAGTTCTGTTAAATCAAAATAAGTTAAAAGTTAAAATAATGACTTTTAAAAAGTCACAAAAGAATTAATGGGCTTGATTCATCTCTCGACACTTGCAGGTTGTAAACACAGCCAATCATTTTTGCCTATTCCAGCTTTTAGACCAATCATGGCATTCGAGGTAATTCTACAATTGATTGGTTCTGAACAATTCTCACAGTTCACTGATTGGACAACGAATTAATAACCCACCATTTAAATTTGAACACACAGTCCCATACTTCATTAGGATCTGAGGAAGATTTTATCGAAAGCCCTTATCATATACTAACCAAGGGACTTTTTTTGTTTTTGTTTTACTTTTGTTTTCATTAAATAGTTTTACAGTAACTTTTCACTGTTGGACTTCCTTTGAGACACACCAGCATTATCACAGGATGTTAGCTCTGGTGAACCAACTGTCATCGTCTTCTAAACCTCAAAATGCACTCTCTCGAGGCACTCCTAAAAATGGAGAACATCGATATCTGTGCAGTAACTGAGACCTGCTTCGAGGCTCCACAGAGCACCCCTGTAATACCAGGCTACAACTCTTACCACACTTTTTGGCCACCAAACCAAGACCAAACACTAAAGGTGGAGGAGTGTCCATATTCACCAAAGATATTCACACCTCCAGGCTAGTTGCCCAACACAATGCATCTGAAATTCTCCAGGTGCAACTAACACTAGGTAAGACTGCAATCCAAATTGTAGCTTGCTACAGATCCCCCACCATGCCCCAAGATTCTCACTACACCTTTCTAAACATACTAGAAAATATTAAGATACAACCAAACACCCTAATACTGGGTGATTTCAACTACCCTGCCATAACTGGGAAAACTACTCGAGTACCAACACCTTTTCCCAACGGTTCTTGGAATTCATAAATTCCAACGTCCTGGATCTACTAATCCATTGTCCCACCAGGGGCTCTAATATCCTAGACCTGGTCATTACCAACATGGGAGATAGATACTCCACATAAGTGGTCACCCCCTTATTGGTCAGGTCTGACCATAAGCAAATCACCCTTGACATCCACATCCCACCCCCACCCCCCAGTAAGGAAACCTCCATAAAAAACTTCTCCAAAGCCAACTTCATGCTACTCAAGTCAGAAGTGACAAAATTCATGACACCCATGCAAACAGAACCTGAACGTTTGACTGCTGAATCCTACACTAAGGCACTGTATGAGCACATCCACTCAAGCATAAATCGTACCATCCCAAATAGAATCAAGATGCTCTCCTTCAAAAAAGGAAGCCAATCTGGTGGTCCCCTGCTATAAACAAACTATACAACAGAGGGAAGAAACTATTGCAGAAAAGAAGAAAATCCCAGTATGCAAAAACCTCCCTTACCAGCCTCATTAAAAAGCTGAGATCCCTCATAAAATCCTCAAAAGCTAGTTACGAAAATAAAATTGCCAAAGATTCCAAAGTCAACCACAAGGCATTCTATAGTTATGTCAAGAATCTAAATGGCAATGCTCAGATCTGCTCTGAGCTACAACAGAATGGCATTAAATATACTGATCCCAAGGATATTGCCAATATCCTGGCAGATCGATTTAATGCCAACTTCACCCCCCTTACCTCCTAAAGGGCCCATCTCAATACCAAAAGATTGCCAAATTCCGGTAATCATGACCATACAGGTAGAAACCATACTCTCCAAAGCTAAGAATACAGCATCCATGGGACCAGATGACATTCCAGGCTGTGTACTACATGAACTAAAAAATGAACTGGCACCTCACCCAAGTGCCATGTTTACTCATAGCCTCACCTCAGGCTTCGTGCTCACTGAGTGGTGAACAGCTACAGTTATCCCACTCCACAAGGGGGGATCCACCTTGGATCCTGGTAACTACCATCCCATCAGTCTGATGAGCCTGATCTGCAAGGGCATGGAACATATTATCATGGAACTTATAAACAAAGACACTGGAGACCTTCAAACACTGGACCCCACCCAGTTTGGGATCGTGAAGGGCCGGTCTTTTCTCCTGAACTAGACTTACTTTTTCAAATCAGTCTCCAGAGCTGTGGACAAGGGTAGGGTGGTCCACACAGCCTATCTGGACCTTGGCAAGGCCTTTGACACCATCCCCTACTCTTGAATCACAGATAAACTTACTAAGCTGGGCATAAATCCCTACATCACTCGATGGGTTGCTTACTGGTGGCTTACTGACAGAACCCAGACTGTAAAAGTAGCCGACTCCAAATCCAGCTCCAGACAAGTGGAGTACATCAGGGTTTAGTCCTGGGACCGCTCTTGTTTGGCATCTACTTCTCTGAAGTACAAGCCAACACTAAGGGACTCTGGATAACAAAGTTCGCAGATGACTGCAAACTGGGAGCCATTAATGAATCCCCATATGATATGGATATTCTTCAAAAGGGCCTTACAGAAACAGATGCTTGGTGCCAGAGCCATGGGCTCAAGCTTAATGCCAAAAAATGTATAGTTATCCACTTTGGAAAAAAAACATGTATCATAAATTACCACATAGGTGGCAGTATACTAAACATCAAAAGTGTGATGAGAGACTTAGGGGCACAGGTGGACAGTGGTCTCACCTTCGATAACACATCACCAAAACAGTCAGGAAATACTTCTATGTGGCACACCTCATCACTAAGGGCTTTTCATCCAGAAAAAAGGAGGTCATTGTCCCACTGTACTCATCCCTCATTAGACCCATTATAGAGTATAACGCCCCATTTGGTATGTACCTCACATGACATCTGCAACAGCTGGAAAGGCTGCAAAAATACATCACTAAAAGAATCACAGGCCTAAAGCAGATGCCATATGCTGACCATCTAAAAAAACTCCAGCTATACTCTGTGACATATCTTCTGCTCGAGGCGATCTCTGCTTAACATATAAGGCCATGTCAAACCCTGAGCTGTTGGACATGCTCCAATTAAAGAAATACCAATCCCTCAGAGCCACACACTCCAGGGATCTAAACCTTGTCATCACAATGAACAAAACATGCTGGAGGGATAGGTTTCTGACCCAGAGACTCCCCATACTCTGGAATAGACTGCCTATATATGTCAAGCAGAGCGCCTCCTTGGCCCTCTTCAAAAGGAATAATAAGTAATATACTGGAGAAAAGGGCATTGTGCTTGTGTGGGGCTTTTTGTGGTATACTTACCTTATAACCACTAGTTCTTATCATTATTCCTTACTGGTTCTTCTGGGTTAATGATATCACTCCCCGGCCTCATTCTTGGCTTACCTATGTAATAACAATTGGTCTCAGTGCTATTATTTTCCCCAGCACACAAAGAAGAAACTTTTAAATAAGGCTTCTAGGATTTGTCTGGCTTATTCTTTGCCACAGCCCTTGGTGGGTGACTCTGCTGTGGCTGTCCATTGTTCCTCAGACCACCCATCATCTTCCCCCAGTTCTTTTGGTGTAGCATTTGCAGCCATCAAAGACCAGGTTGTAGACAAGTCATCTTTTGCTGTGGAGAAGACCAAGGTGGGCCAGGCAGAACCATTTTTGTCAGTGGCTGGAGAAGGGGTTGGTGAAGGTTCTTCACCTTGCTAAGAGGATTGTGGAAGCTAGGACTTGCTTATCTAATGGGTAGTCCTCACTGGGGGACAGTGTGCCTGGAAAGAAAAACTTTCAACATCCTATCTCTGTGGATGGGACTAATTTACTGGCCTTTGCTAAACAGTTACTTTCTGCCTTTTCCAAGCCAAGTACAACTTCAGGCAAGAAAAGGAAATGGGTTCCTTACCATTCTCTCTGAACTTTCAGTGGGAGGAACAGTCTTTACAGGGGCAGGAGTGCAACGTAGAGGCTTCTTCTCAGTCAGAACTTTCAGATTTGGAAGAAAGCATAGTTTTGGACTTCTCTACTGTAGAAACCTCTTTCACTGAGATTTTATCTAACATGCAGATTTTTTTTTCAGTGGGAGCAGGCTGAAGCCTGTATTACACAGCATAACAGATGGACAGTCTTTGGCTTCCAAGAGGTAAGATAAGCTATATACGGTACTCCAGACATAAAAGTAGCTGGAGGGAAAAGCAAAGAACAGTTTGGGGAAGAAAATCTATTCTTTTAGTACTTTTAACTTTCAGGATTTTAAACTGTCAAGATCATATATTAAAAGTACTTGCTGGTGTTATTTGAGAATATGCAAAAGTCATTGCTCAATCTTCACTCTTCTGAGGTAAAAAGATCTTTAAATGATTCTGTGACAGCTGTTTCTAAAGGGACTAAACATATTTTAAAGTGTGCTTACGATGTCACTGATTCTGCTTCCAGAGCAGCTGCTTCTGGATCTCTTTTGAGGAGACATGCATGGCTTCTTTCTCAAAACCTCTCTGATGAAGTCAAATCTGAGATTTTTAACTCTTCCTTAGATAAAGACATTGTATTTGGCCTTTCTGCAGCTGAGGTGCTTGAGAGGTGTGAAGAAAAGGAAAAACTGATACAAAGAGTGACACAGCTTTTTTTAAACCCTCCTTCTTCAAATCTAACAGTTTTACCTCTTCACCCCCACAGCCTTCCACAACAAACAGTTTAAACACCAAGGGGCCAGTAACCATGGGAAGGAACATTTCAAATGAAGAAAAAAGCCTCAGAAAAATCAAGGTTCGTCTTCCTAGTCAACATGACTATCTGCTGGTGCAGAATCCTCTCTCCCACCCTAGCAATCTTTACGTGTTCTAGTTTAAACTTCCCTTTAGACTTCAGATAATCTCAGACTCTTGGATTCTGAGGATAATCCAAGAAGGGTAGTCACACCAATGGAAATCTCACCCTCCTCTCCAGGGGATTCCCTCCTGCCCACAAACCAGATTGCTCTGTTCCCTCCTACCTTGCTCAATGTGCTATCTCAGGGGACTAATAGAACCAGTGACTTTAAACATTCTAAGCAAAGGCTATTATTCAAGGATTTTCCACTTCCCAAACCAGAAGGATTTTGGAGGCTAGTATTGGATCTTCTAACTCTAAATCTCCATGTAAATATTCCCTAGTTCATGATGCTATCAATTCAGAATCTTTTGCCATTACTTCCAAGTCTAGTTTTCATGATACACCTGTATCTAAATGACACTTATCACCATATTCCTATTGCCAAGCAGTTGTTCAGGCATTTCTTACAATTTGTGTCTAGCTAACATTATTAGTTCTCAGTTATACCTTTCAGGTGCTCTGCTACACCAAAGGTATTCACAAAATGCCTAGCTCCCATCATAGCTCACTGCAGACTCCAAGGCATACATTTTTCTGTATTTGAATGATTGTCTTATCTTTGCAGAATCTTTTTCCTTCTGTCAAGAGTCTGCAACAACTGTGCAGAACTTTCTTCTTAATCTTGGATTTCACATCAGTTTTTAGAAGTCTTCTCTTTTCCTATCACATAAAATAGCTTTTCTAGGATGCTTGTTGGACTCAACTTTGGAGATAGCCATTCTCCCCTCAGGCAAAGTAGAAATGTTCCAACAGTTTTGCCTGAACTTCTCCAGCATAAACAAAGGAGTTTCTCAGGATTCTAGGATACATGGCATTAATGATATTCATGTTTCCTTTTGCCAGTCTACACATGAGGAGAATACATTGGTACCCCAGATCAGTCTGGATACAGTATTTGCACCCTCTGACTTTCCAGATTCCTACTCTAGGTCTTGTAAGGAGGGAGACCTGGCGGTGGGTAGACCAGATTGTATGTAATTGAGATTTTCCCATTCTTCGTAGTAACACCTCCCCCCACCCAATCAGTAACTATAGATATTTCAGGTCTGGTGTGGGGCATGGTATCATGGGGTAAAAGTACAAGCTCTGTGGGATTATGTAGACACACAGAAGCACTTAAAGATCAGGAAGATATTGATTATAAATTTACCATAACTATAGATGTTCTAATGGATCACTTTTGCAGGCGCTATCCCTCCCTCTTGACCCCATGTCCTGATATTTTCTATACTATGTTGCCAAAGTGTGGTTATTGTCAAGCTTTTGTATATATTTTTTGTTATTATTCTCTGTTTCTTAGTACATACACTCAGGGCTCTTGACTCCTTTTAGTCAAAAATGCTCCGAAGACTTTAGCTCTCCACCTGCCTTTTGTATGGAGCATCCCATGCACTCCTAGTAGGTGAAGCACATGGAAGGTGCCCAGAGCTTTCATAAAAATCCATGAAGCTTAGGCTACTGCAATGGTGATCCATTACAGCATCTGCTGTTATGGTAAGTTTACTTATACAGCTCAACTTTCATCAGAGCATTTCTTAATGTCATATTGCTAGTATGAAAAAAATATCAGTGTTCATCTGCTGAACGATTTGGTATACTCCCAAATGTTTTTCACTAATCCAGTCTGCTACATCGTTTTCTTTTTTTAAACATATGTTTCATGACTGTTCCTTAGCCAGGAAAGGAGTTCAGATGCAAATAGCAGTGACAAATGATGACTAGGTAACAGAGCCAGAGGTGTCCATGTTGGAGTCAATACCACAATGAAAGGAGGAGAGAAGTGAACAGATGGCAGGGTGAGATAGAAGAAGATACAGAACACTGTAGAAGTCTTTCAGGATGCACAAAGGTGGAATGTGGAATTGATTAAATGCAGTATAGAGACTACCCCAAAAGCCATTGAGAAAGGCTAAGGATAGTGGAAATGGTAGGATAAATGTTACAGATAGGAGGGGGTAGTGGCGTGCTACAGACATAGAACAATTTTTCTTTTTTTTTTTTTTTTTATGGTTACAGACTGTCAAGAACAGGTGGTAATGATATTTGCCAATATGTCCATAATCAGGGCACTCTACTATGACAAATTCTTTATTTCTCTTAAAAAAAAAGTTTCTGTGGCCAAAGATGCTGAAACGCAAGCTAACATTTTCATCTATATTAGTAAGGTCTTTGATTCTGTCAGACATAATCTGTTATTAAGTAAACTAGAGAAATTAAGTATTAGCTCTATTATTGTTTGGTGATAAAAGAATGGCTAAGTAGTGAGAGATTCAGAGTTAAACTCAAGCAAGTTCTGGATTCTGAAAAAAAAATCTCATTAAAGGTGTACCACCAGAATCCACATTCGGCCCATCTCTGCTCAGCGTATTTCTTAGTGTCAGTACTGTTGATTGTGTTTGACTACACAACAGTAGATACCATCTACCTTGATCTAACCAAGACATTTGACAATTCTCCACTCGGGTATTATAAATAAACTCAAAAAACTGGGCATAAATCCCTATATCTCCAGATGGATGCCAATAAGCTCGCAAACAGGACACGTGGTTAAAGTGGGTAAATCCAGATCCAGCAAGAGGCCACTTACTAGTGCTATGCCACATGGCTCAGTGCTAGGACCATTCCTGTTTGGAATACACTTCTCTGAAGTCAAGGCTAATATGGAAGGCCTATGGATGACAAAGTTTGCCGATGACTACAACTTGGGGGTAATCACTGAATCCCCAAACGATATAGATATCCATCAGGATAGTCAAGATCAGACAAATAATTGGTACCAGAACCATGGCTTAACACTAAATGTGAAAAAAATGCATTATCGCACCCTTTGGGAACTCAATCAATAGCACACACCTAAAAGTAGACTCAGAGGTAAGAGATCTAGGTACACAGATAGACAGTAGCCTGAACTTTGACTGTCATGTGTCTATGGTGGTGAGGAGGTCCTTCTATGTGGCACAACTTATAAGTAAAGGTATGGCATCCAGACCAAAGAAAATTATAGTTCTGCTGTACTCAGCCCTCATTATACCAATAATAGAGTACAATGCGCCATTTCACATGCACTTGACTAGGAACTTACAACAGCTGGGGTGACCTCAGAGGTTACTCTTCACACACAATTTGGATCAATGGATGGGGAATAGCAAATTTACACCTGGGGTAGTGTCTATGTCCCTTATGGAGAGGGGCAATCTGTAAGATACTCAAGGCATAGGCACAAATCCATGCCATCTTCTTGCCCAGGGGCCATATATTGGGTACAACTGGGTTATACTGGCTAGGCCTGTAAGGGCTCTTAAGCCATTAGCCTAGTAATCTCCTAAGAACCTATAAATCTATACATGATACTAGGTTGTCAAGAACTATCTTGAGTACAGATACCATGAAAGAATATAGGATACTTTTGGCAAAAAGGAACACATAATTTTTGACACTTAATGCACTAGTTGTGATGTTTGGAAAGAAAAAAATGTTAGTCAATATATAACTGGGATACAAAATACCTTCTTGTAGTTGAATTTTATAACAATTTGTGAATTGGGGCTGATGGTAACCAATAATCGATGCATACATGTATTACTGGCGATAGAAACCCAAGATGTTAAAGGAGTTTCATAAGGAGTAGGACTGTTCCAAGTCTTCTACCTCTCCACCTACCTCTTACATAAGATCGGTGCAGGAGTATACAAACTTTCATATGGAATTTAGGCAGTGAGAATATACCGTCTATTACAGAGAGTACGGAATTTGTTTTGTTTACAGAGAAAGATTGAAGACACTAGTTATGTTCGCCTTCTAAAGTAGAATCTTCAGATAATTAATCATGGTTTACACAGAGGCTTTGGACTGCAGAGAAAAAGGCAACTTACAGGACATATAACTTAGATTAATAAGAAATACTGTTAACATTTTCATTTTATTTTATCCTTTGTTGTCCAGGTTAGTCCCACTAAGCTAGTAGCCTCTTTTCGTGGGAGGCCCAAAGTGGTATTTATATTACTAGGGGAAATTTGGCCAGGGCACAAGGGAATTTCTGCTGCTCTGTATGATTATAATTAGTATTACTGTAAAGCAAATTATGAATTTGAGTAAACAGATTTGTATATCTATGGATTTATACATTTGTAAATATTTGTAAATATGTAAATATTTTGTAAATAAGAGTTAATTTTGTATAAAAATAAAGGACCCCTACTGTTTTCAATAGGTGTCGTGGGATCTTTTACATCCACCCGTGCCACCACCAATTCAAGCAGATGGCACGCTCAGATGTGCAGCAGCCCCTTATGCTGCACTGCAGTATCAGTAATTGATCCACCTGGTATGGGAATAGAACCCACAGCCTTCTGCACCAAAAGTGAGTATGCTACCTGTTGCACCACTGACACGGAGTAATAAGCTTTTATGGTTGCTATGGTTTTTAAGGATGATAGGGTTCACACTGAGAGTAGTCCGTATAAGAAAATTCTTTCTATTGAAGAAAACCAACTTATAGGCTTAGCTTTAAAATCTTATAGATGCTCATATAGGGGATAAGGCATATGAATTCTAAAACTGGTAGTATGATACACTTAAAAGCCCTACAAGTTAGTTTAAGCATATATGTTAGTACAGGTAGATGTTAGAAATCCATCAGTCATTTATACTCAATGTTCTTGGCAAAAAAGAACTGGAAGGTTTCCACTGGATAGTGATAAGGCTGAGCTACGGGTCTAGTCAATAATGCTGGGAGGAGAGGTGGAAATAAAAATGTTAATCCAGTAAACAGTAAGCCAACAAGCTGAAGGGGGCTTTGCTTCTCATTCTTCTGACAATAGCCTACTCTTCTGAAAGCATACCCCCATGTGTGTTGTAGACATACTAACTCAAAATAAGATGCTATTTGCAGATGTTACTTTTGTAAATACCAAAGCAGCCCACTTACCTGATTAATCTATGTAGCATAAAAAATGCTATTGTTTCAGCTGCAGATACATTAAAAATAATTTGAATCCGTAGTTAAACTGTTTCACAAAAATCCTAAATTCTTCTTTGTCCTTGAACTACAAGCAGTAGATCATCAAAGTATATATTTCTTTACACTTCTATTATAAAATACATATCAACTTATACATTATTGTTCAAAGAGAACCATGGTTATATCTGCATATGTACAAACACTGTTAGCATTGATGTTTCTTTTATTTATATACAATACATTTCACGTGGTGGTGCAGCGGTAGCGTTGTTGCCTCACAGCAAGAGGTTCTCCCGTTCGATTCTCAACTAGTGGCGGGAGTGCCTTCTGTGAGGAGTCTGCATGTCCTCCCCGCGGGTCGAGTGGCGTTCCGAAATATATGGGTGAATGGGCGTGCCTTCGTTGAAGGTTGGGCATTGAGCTGGCAACTCAGCACCGTGAAAATCTACTGCTAATCATTAGTGGACCGGAGTTCTGCTGTGGCGACCCCTAACCGGGAAAAGCCGAAAGACAACAACACCAACATTTCACTAAATGTTAAATATATCAATAGTATACATATTGTCCATACTGTAAGAAAAGTTATAAGTTGAATCATATTTATTATTTAAACTGGTAATATCAATGAATAAACTGATTGGTAGATATGTGAGAGCAAAACATAGAGCAAGGTACATCCCACCATGACTAGGCTAATCACAGCTAAGTAGAATACTTTCATTGTTTATTTTTCAAAATGTCTTTTAGTCACTAATACTTTTAAGTGTTATTTTGTTCACAGTCATGGAGAAGTGCATAGAACAAGGTTACGTCTATACTACCATGTTTGCTTGGTTAATTATTATACAACTAATTATATAATACTATACATCATATAATTACATCATTATAATAACATAATATAATATATATTGTACAATAAATGCTCATTACTATTCAAAAACAAGCATGCTGATTGGTCAGCCCAACCTGTGTGCAAATTGTAAATCAAGCATATGCTAATAGAATAAAGTCTGGATGCTGAAGTAGCACTGAGCAGCCAGACTTTTCCACAGGCATAAGCTGGAGGAAACAACAAAACAAGAGTAAAATCAATTACGCTCTGCCCAAACGAAAACAGAAACATACCTGATTTTCCTCATATTTTTGCACTGTCTATGTAAATATCTGTTTCTTTAACTGTTAAAAAAATTAAACAAACAGCAATGGAGATTATATGCTTTTTCTGTCACTTTTTCTGGACTAATGTACTGTGCAAGCATAGGAACATAAGTCCCATAAGCATGAGCAGTACATCAAAATAGCAAAGACAGCAAGGAAGAACACAGAAGTTCCCTTACGCAATACCGTTATTTAAGAAAGGTAAGCAATTTCTTTCTTAAATAATGTTATTGTATAAAAGCAATAATTCACTCCTGTTTGCGGGTATATCAGGATTTATCCACGGTTGGCTTTGTTTAATCACACGGGCTTGGGCCTCGTGATCAAACCACAGCAATTGTGGGTAAATCCAATATACCTATGCACAGTTGTGGATTATTGTTTTAATATATAATGTAATTATATAATTATTTAATGGGACAACTATATGGTGTACGCTGTTAGTTTTAGGCATGCAAGCACAAAATGAGAATGTGGCTTGTCTGATATGACAACAAATAAGGTATGTACAGCAAGTAGTACAGTGTAGGAAGTAGTTATTTGCAGTAAAGCTGCATACAACTTACGGTCAAAGCTAACTTTTTTCAGTCTGTTATGCAGTTCAGTTCCACATGTCTGCATGGATTTGCATTGTAAGGTTGTAATTTAAACTTGAACCTCCAACCTCTCATCTTTTCAGATAGCCTGCATCTCAGGATCAAATTGCAAGAGCATTTCTTTGGAGCAAGACCCCACAACCCCACACACAGGAGAAAACAGTTCAGGCTAAGAGTAACCTTCTCAATTAAATCTTCACAATAGAGATTAAAAGCAGGCATGACTAGAACAAAAACAGGAATAACGTAATCATCAAATATTTACAGTTGGATCAACTCAACCATCATAGTGGCAGCATGCTATGATGATGGTTTTGTTAGTCTGCCTAAGTAAGGACACATCCAGCAGTGAAGCACCTTTATGATGTACACCAGGGATTCATTTTTGCTAAATAAGAGTAAACATGTCAGCAAACATTGCATATACAATACCTTTCTAGAAGCACCACATCACAGAAAGGACTGGAAGTGGTGTTAGTAGCTGATGCACTGATCATATACTATAGAGTCACATTTGAGGTTTCAAAATTCAGATCAGTAGCAACAAAAATTAAACAGTCTTTGTGTAAAAAAACTAAGGTAAATAAATTCTGGTCAGATAATGGCATACATAAAAGAAAGCAGTAGGAGGTTGTTGCATTCTGTCACTTGTTCCTTTCCATCGGATACCATTCAATTATAACTGCAAAGTCTTAATTACTATCAACGAAAGTTATAGAATGGGACATCCTTTGTAATTGTGGACTCAGTAGTGAGAAGGCTGGAGAGATTCTTGACCAGACTAAGCACACAGAGCCTATGTCATGTCTACCAGGCAATAAAATAAGCAATCTGGCAAATGTTGTTAATCAGTTGTGGGGTTTCATGGACAAATATAAACTCATTATTGACCAGGCTGCAGATAATATGGAGCACTTTGCCCTGTTTAAAGTAAGCCAATAGATGACCAGTTTGCCTGAAGGCTACGAGCACATATCTTCAGCAGAATACTTCCTTTACCCTATACAACACCAAAATACTGGAGAAAAAACTACTGCTTTTCAATTAGTGGACTGGATAATTGATAGCTACACCAGTGGATTTCTGGTTGTTACATACAGGGATGAGAGGTCTACTACTGACTTTGCATTGTAGATAATCACATCTCCCATAACAGTATGCATTTTCTTTGTAATATGGCTCACTATTCTGTTTTTTAACCTTACCATAGGTTTATTAATTCTAAAATAACCTACAATGTAAGTCCCCAAAAGGTGAAAAGAGTAAAATTAAAAGAAAGGAACTTAAATAATAAAACGTATTTTGATCTCTATCAGTATAACCCATCTAGCTGTCCTGGCTATCCTAATCCTATTCATTATCTATAGCCTGATTAGTTTAGCGACCCAAATCACCTTGTCACCTCCTGAGGTCTCCCATTTCAAGAAAAAAAAATTTGCTAGTTACCACACTTTGTTCCATGTAGTCAGAGGAGTTATTTGTCTGTCAGCCACCACATATAGCTTATAAAGATGTTTTCTTTATGGTCCTAAATGTGACTTTCGCTGCATTTTAAGCTCTCAAAATATAATGCAGTGAATATTTGTCTTTATGTAAGAGTATAGATGCTTCAGCAGTCCTGTGTGTACCAGGCCCATCTTAGCTATTTTCAACAGCTTGTCTGCTGGCTCACCTAGGAGGAACACCATATCTACGTTACAGATAACCCAGTGTTGGCCACTTAGTATTTTAGTGCAAAACTGACCAATAAACCCTGTCTTTCCTTACAGGACACTGTAGTGAGTACCATTAGAAGTTACTGATCTACTACAAAAGACGTTACTGATCTACTACAGAAAATCAAATGCCTATCATTAACATAAGAGACACACCAATAGTGTAAGAGTCTCTATTCGAGTTAAAAACTACATGCAGTCATTTTCAGAGACCATTTACAGGAAACTCAGAGATAACATATGCAAAAATTAACATGTTAATTTCTGTGCCTACTACCAGTTCTGCTCTCTGTTGATCTCAGAATATGGGGAACTGAAGATAAAAATTGATAATCTAAATATAATCCAGCTAGACTGAGAAGCACACAATTCAAACTGTATGCATACACATGAATTTATAGGTTCATAGGTAGGTACTAGGCTATCGGCCCAAGGGCCTACGTAAGCCTAGCCAACAAGGTTCCCTGGCTTACGCTACCCAAGAAAGTTATTTTCCTGTGCCACTGTCGAGCAAAGACACAGAACTGATCCCTAGGGTGTATTTCCTATTTCCCATCCACTCATCAACATTTTTCTTGAAGAGTGCTAATGAAGAACTTTGTTTGACATAGATGGGTAGCCTGTTTCAGAGTATGGGAAGTCTCTGGGACAGGACTCTATCCCTCCATGTCCTGTTTATTGTGGTGACAAGGTTTAGGTCCCTAGAGCATGCAGCTTGGACGGATTGGGATTTCTTTAGGTGTAGCATGTCCAACAGCTCTGGGTTTGACATACCTTTTATATGTTAGGCAGAGATCACCTCGGAGTAGGTAATATGCTACGGAGTAAAGCTGGAGTTTTTTGAGGTGGTCAGTATAGGGCATTTGTTTGAGGCCAGTAATCCTCTTTGTGAGGTACTTCTGTGGCCTTTCCAGCTGCTGCAGATGTCTTGTGAGGTACATTCCAAAAGGGGCACTGTACTCTATAATAGGTCTAATGAATGTCGAGTAGAGGGGAACAATGACTTCTTTTTTCCTGGATGTGAACCCTTTAATGATGAGGTGTGCCACAGAGAAGGACTTCCTGACTACTGTGGCGATGTGACTATCAAAGGAGAGACTACTGTCCACCTGGGTCCCAAGGTCTCATCACACATTCAGTGTTAAGTAGATTGCTGCCTATGTGGTAGTTCATGGGTACAGAGTTTTTACCAAAGGGGATGACACTGCACTTTTTGGCATTGAGCTTGAGGCCATGGCTCTGACACCAGGCATCTGTCTCAGCGAGGTCCTTCTGTAGGATGTCCACATCATTTGGGGACTTGACTATGGCTCCTAGTTTTCAGTCATCTTCAAACATCGTTAGCCACAGGCCTTCTGTGTTAGTCTGTACTTCAGAGAAGTAGGTACCAAACAGGAGAGGTCCCAGGACAGAACCCTGTGGTACTCTACTTGTCACTGCTTTGAGGTCATATTTGGAGTCTGCAACTTTTACAGTGTGGGTTCTGTCAGTGAGCCAGCTGGCAACCCATCTTGTGACATAGGGATTTATACCTAGTTCAGTGAGTTTAGCTATAATTCCAGAATGAGGGATGATGTTGAAAGCCTTGGCGAGGTCAAGATAGGCTGTGTGAACCACCTTACCCTCATCTATGGCTTTGGTGACTGCCTCAAAGAAGTCGATCAGGGTCAGGAGGCATGATCTGCCTTTCACCAACCCGAACTGGGTGGGATCCAGAGTTTGGAAGTTACCAACATCTTTGTTTATGAGTTCCATGATGATGCGTTCTATGGCCTTGCAGACCAGACTCGTCAGGCTAATAGGTTGATAGTTCCCGGGATCAGTGGTGGCTCCCCCTTTGTGGAGTGGGACAACTGTTGCTGTGCGCCATTCAGTGGGCACAAAGCCTGATGTGAGGCTATTATTGAACATGGTGCTTAAGTGAGGAGCCAGTTCGTTCTCAAGTTCATGTAAAACGCAGCCTGGGATGTTGTCTGGTCCCATGGATGCTGTGTTTTGGGCTTTAGAGAGTGCAGTTTTTACCTGCATAGTTGTGATTACAGGGACTCTGCATTCTTCCTGTATAGATATGGGCCCTTTAGGGGGTGAAGTTAGCACTGAACCTATCTGACAGGATGTTGGCAATATCAGTTGGTTCTGTAATTTTTGTGCCGTTGTGCTGTAACTCAGAGCAGATCTGGGTGTTGCCATCGAGATTCTTGACATAGCTATAGAATGCTTTGTGGTTGTCCTTATTATTAGTGGCGATTTTGTTTTTGTAGCTAACTTTGGAGAATCTTATAAGGGATCTCAGCTTCTTACTGAGACTGACCAGGGAGCTCCTCCACTCATGGGATTTTACTCTCTTTTGCAACAGTTTCTTCCTTCTGTTGTACTGTTTGTTTATGGCAGGGGACCACCAGATTTGGCTTCCTTTTTTTGTAGGCTAGCATCTTGGTTTTGTTTGGGATAGCATGATCCATGCACTCGTGTAAATGCTTATAGAGTGCATTTGTGTAGGATTCAGCAGTTGTAACTGTATTGTCCATCTGCATGGGTGTCATGAAGTTCACCACTTCTGTCTTAAGAAGCAAGAATTTGGCTTTGGAGAAATTTTTTACCATGGTTTCCTTAATGGGGAGTGGGGGCGGAATGCGGATATCAAGGGTGATTAGCTTATGGTTGGATCGGACCAACGAGGAGTTAACTTCAGGTGTGGAACACCGGTCACTCATGTTGGTAATGACTAGGTCTAGGATATTGTTGCCCCTGGTGGGGGTGTGGATAAGTTGATCCAGGGCATTGGAGTTTATGAATTCCAGAAAGCATTGAGCTAAGGAGTTGGTACACAAGTAGTGTGGGCTTCCGGATTTTGGCAAAGGCTCTTGCCACCCCCATAGTGCCTTTTTTAGGCAAGGCTCAAATTCTAAACCTACCACCCTAGAACACAAAAAAGGAAAAAAACTAAGGGTAATGCTGCTCAATGCCAGAAGTCTCAATCTCAAGATGCACGCACTCGAGGCCCTTCTCAGTATGGAGAACATCGATGTCTGTGCTGTGACAGAAACCTGGTTCGAGGCTCCTGAGAGCACCCCAGCACTATCAGGTTTCACCTCATATCATGCGTTCTGGCCCCAAAATCCGGACAACACCAAAAAAGGAGGGGGGTGTCCATATTCATAAAGGACACCCACACCTCAAGGTTGGTGGCAACGCACGATACATCGGAGACCATCCAGGTGCAATTAACCATAAGCAAGACTGCTCTGCAATTTGTAGCATGTTACAGGCCACCCTCTCAAACCCAGGAACCTCACATGGCCTTCCTGAAAACACTGGAGGGGATAAATGTATCTCCAAATACCATCATATTAGGTGACTTCAACTACCCTAATATAGACTGGGAATACCACTCAAGCCCAAACTCTCTAGCCCAAAGGTTCCTGGAGTTCATAAACTCAAATGCCATGGAACAACTAGTCACCATCCCCACAAGAGGAGAAAACATACTTGATCTCATCATCACAAACATGGGATCACAATGTTCAACACCAGAAGTATGCCCCTCACTGGTGAGATCAGATCATAAACTAATCTCGCTGGAGGTCCTCATCCCGCCCCCACCTGAAATAAAAGAGACCACAGTGAAAAACTTCTCAAAAGCCGACTTCACACTTCTAAAAACTAGTGTGGTCTCCTTTAAGGCCCCTGAGCCAGTGGTAAACATTACTCAAACTGCTGAATCACTTACAAATGCCTTCTACCAGCACCTACAGGACTGCATGGATCAGGCAATCCCAAACAAAACTAAGACTCTTTGTACCAAAGGCAAGTGTCCAGTCTGGTGGGCCCCAGCCATAAACAAGCTCTACAACAAAAGGAGGAAGCTACTATAAGATAGAGCAAAATCCTTGAAAGGTAAGACACCTTTGATCATTATAAGTAAAAAACTAAGAGCTCTCATAAAATCATCCAAGGCTAACTTTGAGAGAAAAATCGCCAAGGACACAAAAGACAATCATAAGGCCTTCTTTAGCTATGTTAGAAACCTAGGAGGAAACTCCCAGATATGCTCAGAATTAGTCCAAAATGATGTGAAGATTACTGAACCTACACACATTGCCAACATACTGGCTGACAGGTTCAGTGCAAACTCCCCCCCCTCCCCACCAAAAGGAGAGATATCTATACCAGAGGATTGTAGCCCCCCAAACATCTCCAATGCCCAGGTGAGAACTGCTCTCTCCAAGGCAAAAAACACAGCATCCATGGGACCGGATGGTGTCCCCGGCTGTGTGCTCCACGAACTCAATGAGGAAATAAACCCGCAGTTAGGACAGCTGCTTAATCTTAGCATCACCTCAGGATACGTACCCAAGGAGTGGCGCACTGCGACTGTGGTCCCACTTCACAAGGGCGGTGCCTCCACCGACCCTGGAAATTACCGTCCCATTAGCTTGACAAGCCTTATCTGCAAAGCCATGGAGAGGATCATAATGGAACTCATAAATAAAGACATAGGGAACTTGCAGACTTTGGATCCAACCCAGTTTGGCTTTGTCAAAGGCAGATCATGCCTTTTAAACTTGGTTGACTTTTTCGAAACAGTCACCAAGGCCATTGATGAGGGAAAGGCAGTCCATACAGCCTACCTTGACCTGGCAAAGGCCTTCGACACAATACCCCACTCAGGTATCATCGAAAAACTCATCAGCTTGAATGTAAACCCATACATCACAAGATGGGTTGCAAACTGGCTAAGTGACAGAACCCACAGGGTCAGAGTTGCTGGAGCCATGTCAGACTCAAAGCCTGTCACAAGTGGTGTCCCACAGGGCTCAGTCCTGGGTCCACTCTTGTTCGGCATCTACTTTTCTGAAGTTCAAGCAAACACAGGAGGGTTATGGCTGACAAAGTTTGCAGATGACTGCAAACTGGGCCATAGTCGAAAACACTTCTGACACAGATATCCTTCAGAAGGGCCTCACAGAAACGGATAACTGGTGCCAGAGCCATGGCCTAAAGTTAAACGCCAAGAAATGCATAGTCATATCCTTCGGGAAAAACAAGGTTACCCCTAGCTATCATATAGGTGGCAATCCACTGAGCACAGAAGCAGTCATCAGGGACCTGGGGACCCAGGTTTACACTAGCCTTTCGTTTGACACTCATGTTGCTAAAGTAGTCAGGAAAACCTTCTACATTGCCCACCTGATCATGAAGGGATTCACATCTAGATCAAGGGAGGTCATCGTCCCCCTGTACTCATCACTCATTAGACCTATGATTGAGTACAATGCCCCATTCGGAATGTATCTGACCTGACACCTGCAGCAGCTGGAAAGGCCCCAAAAGTTCCTCACCAAGAGGATAAAGGGTCTCAAAAATATGTCTTATGCTGCCCGACTGAAAGAACTCCAGCTCTATTCAGTCTCATACCGCTTGCTCAGAGGTGACCTGTGCCTGACATATAAGGCCATGTCAAACCCAGATTTGATGAATATGCTTCACCTCAAAAAATCTAGATCCCTCAGAACCACGAGGGCGGGAGACTTAAACCTTGACACGGTTATTAATAGGACGTGCTGGAGGGACAGATTCATCACCCAGAGACTCCCTATGCTGTGGAACAAAATCCCAGTAAATGTGAGGCAGAGCACCTCGCTGGCCTTGTTCAAGAGGAATCTTGACCAATGGATGGGAGATCGCAGATATACCCCAGGGATCACTTCAGTGTCACTGCTTGACAGAGGCACAGCAAAATAATAGGCATAGTTTTATTCAAACTAAAGGGGTGGCGAAAGCCACATATCTATGGGCTAGGCTTATAAATGCCCTTGGGCAGATAGCCTAGTATGAACCTATGAACCTATAAAGTTAATGGTGGGGTAGTTGAAGTCACCCATTATTAGGGTGTTTGGTTGAACCCTAATATTTTCCAGTACATCAAGAAAAGAGGAGTGGGAATCCTGGGGCATGGTGGAGGATCTGTAGCAAGCTATAATTTGGATTGCAGTTTTGCCCAGAGTTAGTTGCATTTGGATAACCTCGGATGCATTATGCTGAGCAACTAGCCCGGAGGTGTGGATATCCTTAATGAATATGGACACACCTCCACGTTTGGTGTTTCGGTTCAGGTTACATGGCCGAAAAGTGTGGTATGAGTTACAGCTTGGTATTGCAGGGGTGCTTTCTGGAGCCTTGAACCAGGTCTCAGTCACTGCACAGATATCGATGTTCTCCATTTTAAGGAGTGCCTCGAGTGACTGCATTTTAGATTTAGACTTCTAGCATTGAGTAGCATTACCCTCAGTTTTTGCTTGCCTGTTCCTGTTATGGTGGTGAATTTGTTATTTGAACCTTGCCTAAAAAAGGCACTATAGGGGCAGCAAGGGCCTTAGACAGTATCCGGAATCCCAGGGGTGACAGGTGCAGGCCATCTGTGGCAAAGCATCATGGTCTGTCGACCATGTTATCCCAAGCAGACAGATACTGGATCCCTTAGAATGACACCAAAAGCTTAGCCAGTTGTGGAAGCCAATCATTTTGTCCTTGTACTGTGGTATCATTCTGGGCAATGGCAGAATACTACTCAGGGCTAGGGTCATACCTGCCTGGGCTACAAGATCGCAGAGCTCTTCCATGTCTATTTTCATGTAGTCCAGGGAGGTACGTCTCAGGTCATTCACACCAACATGAACAATGACAGAGTCATACTTGTACTTGTTGTGGAGTGACCTGAGTGCGTGGGTTATGTGGCGGATCCTGGCACCCAACAGGCAGCTGACAGTAACCTTCTCCTTGTTTAGCCTAGTGAGTGGAACATCAGTGTGCCTGACTATAGAGTCACCTATGATTAGTGTGTTGGGTACGTTGTTTTGCCTTATTGGCTGTGGTTGAGTGGCACACTGAGTCTGTGGGCTATGTGTCATTTGGGTTGTGTTGGAGGATGGAGATTGCTTGCGTTTCTGCTTTGGAGGTCTCTGTTGCTTAGCCAGATTATTACTGAGAGCCTCTGCGAATGTTTTTGTGTTACTAGGTGTGGATTTTGGTGGTGCAGATTTAGTGAGACTATGTGATGAGTGTGGTGTGGTGCAAATGTTTACCTTCTCCTCATGACTGTCAAGTTCAGTCTTGGTTGGAGAGAGCTTTACCTCCAGTTTGGCTAGATAAATGCATCGCTCACAGGTTGTAGTGTTGGGTGGTAGGAGGAGAGGGTTGTCTGTGTACATGAGTCAATTTCTACATTGCCTCAAGATGCCCAGATTCATCAGATAGACAGGAGAGAACACTGGGAGCTGACCCTTGGACATGCCTGAATAAAAAACTATTTTCCTCTAGATAATTAAGGAAAGTGAGTACAAATGCTGTTTTTCTCTAAGCAAGTGAGAAAAGTAAGTACAAAAACTGTTTTCCTCTAGGTAATGAAGAAGGTTGAGTGCTATAGTAATTAGTAGCTTAGTTAGTGCTTACAAGTTCTGAACAAGTGCTGAGCATGAATAAGCAAATTTAAGTGCTAAAACTAAGAATCTGTATCTGCACTAGACGAGCTACAGGACAGAAACAAGTGCAAATGCAGGCTTTCAAATCAGAAAGTTGAGAGAGATGGAAGAGATTGCCCAAACGGCCAATAACTACAATTTCTGGGCCAGAACCACTCCTTATGTAGTAGACAGGTTACCTAGTGCTTACCACTTCCACCGATAAGCTAGAAGGCTTCCTTCCAACACAGAAAGGCTTGGGGGGCTCAGAAGCTTACATAAAGTCCCGGATACAGCAAATCTGTATCTGGAAAACTAGTTACAGGAAAGGTAGGAAATAGGCTTACAGTTTTTTTTGTTTTTTTTTTTTTTTTACAGAAAAGTAGCAAAAACATTAGTAAAAACAATTCACATGCAGTGCAAGCTAGCACACTTGAGGATGTAGCAATATTAGACCAAACACAGTTTAAAAAATGCAATTAAATTAAAAAGGACAAAAAGCAAGTGTAGAAAGACCCCAGGATTCATGAAGCTTGCGCCAGGAGCAGGCGTAGCGTAGGCGGTCTAACAACAAATATGGCCGCCGAGCGATTCAGGTACGATCCAATTCCACGTGCACTACCAGCGTACGCCAGATCTGTGCAGCTCTCGGCTCATGTATGCTAATCACCCCATGTGCAGTAGTGCAGCATGCAAATGAAGGTACATAGCGATTCATGAAGTGGTGCAGGTGTAGCGTAAGCATACAGAAATGTAAACCAAAAAAAAACAGTTTACATTTTTCCAAACAGAACATCAGAGCCATGAAAGTAGACCACACTTACGTATTACAAAGTTAACATATGCCAATGGCTAAATATACAGCCAATGGCATAAAAAACACACACAACACATAAAAAAAATAACATTTAATGTCATGGCCACACTAATGCAAAGTACAACCGCAGGGCATGTGTGCGCAAATGGGAACACAAGGAAAATATATACAGATGTCATAAAATTGCAATGTAACACAAATCATGATTTTGCCATAATAATCAATGGTATGCATGCTACACCACAACCAAGGTGCAAAGGTTGCTAAGTATCTGTGACAGTGTTCGGCGTGGTAACTATGAATTAGTAGTCAGCCATGCAAATGAGGCAAGCAATACTGAATCACAAATGTCCCACTGGCCTAAGGATGTACCACATGGCGCAGCGGTACAACACCGAGGAGTGGCCTACATGACATCAGCAGAGGGGTGTGCCACCGTAGCTGTTAGCACATTGGAGCATTGCTAATTCGGGTTGCCCATTGCTAAGCAAAGCCGCAGGATAGGGGTGTGGATGTAGCCATAGCTTTGCTTAGCTGAGAGCACACAAGGTGACCGAAAGTGCATGTGTACGTGGATGACAAAGCGCTTGAAACCCGGTAAACGACTGCGTGCAGCATGCACCACAGCTGAAACTTGAAGGTTATGGGAAGACAATAAGGAAATGCCGCAGCAGGGTAATTGGAGTACAACTGAGTAATTAACACCTATTAACTCACAGTGGGCCATTGACAGTAGCTAACAAGGCTGCTAGTAGCAACCTGCAGAACAGGCCAGGGGATGTGCCGGATTGCAAAGAAAAAAAGAACTGTCACAGCAGAGCAAAGCAAACCTGCAGTAGATTGGCTATAAATCACAGTTTGCAACACAATCCTGGGTTGGGAAAGTACAAAGCAGGCTGCTGGATGCATGCCTGACAATGGGAGGGGAATAGTTTTGAAAAGTGAAGGCAAGAGGTGATCCACGGCAGCTAAATGTAATTCAACACCAAAGGCACCACAATAGCAGTACCTGCGGTAAAACACATAAGTAAGATACCCTGCAGCTCGGATTGTACATACACACCCTATGACATCATCAGTTTCCAAAGCACAATAGTATAAAGTATGAAGGCACCTCACACAAACTCGTGTATTCCCAAACACTGCACCATCGGTGTAAACAGATGGGGAACTTTTACAATGTGCATGTTGGGAGCTGCCATAGCTCTGATTCATCAGCATGTGTTGGAGACTGAAGGTGGTGTGTAGGATGATGCTGACAACCACCTCAGGCTCCGGAGAAGGAGAAGACTGTTTAGACCAAGGGTAACCTACTAGGGGCTAGATGATCTGGAGATAGTAGAGCGTTATAGGGTGGACAGGGACATCATACAGCAAATCAGGAGCTGTGCCAGCCACGCCTCAAGAGCCAGAAACAAGAGAGGGGAAACCATCCCAGTGGACATGAAGGTATGTATAAGCTTGGGAATACTAGCCACAGGTATCTTTCAAAGGCCAACTGGAGATATCATGGGGATCTCACAGGCATCAGCATCCAGGGTACTCCACCAGTTCCTGGATGCCATGTTACCACATGCCAATGAGCATATATACTTCCCCCGAACTCAGGAGGAGTTGGCCAGCAATATGCACCTTTTCCACCATGTGGCAGACTACCCAGAGGTACTGGGTGCAATAGACTGCATGCACATACATATCAAGTCACCACCCGGTGAGCATGGTAGGCGCTACATAAACCACAAGGGATACCATTCCATCAACTGCCAGGCCATGTGCAATGCCCAGGGCATTATCACGGATGTGTGTGCTGACAGCCCTGGAAGCTACCACGACTCCCACATCTGGCATGTCTCACAGATGTACCAGGCATTTGTCAGGGGGGACATTCCATATGGCCACCTTGTGGGGGATGCTGGCTATGCACTGGAGCCGTGGATAATGACTCCCATCAGAAATGCACACACACCCATGCAAGAATGCCATAATGAGGCACACACAAAAAACAGAAATCACGGTTCCATTGCTTGGACATATCTGGTGGAGCCTTGCTGTACTCTCCAGGCACGTGTGCCCACATCTTCATAGTATGTGCCATGCTACATAATATGATCCTGCGGAAACAGCTGGTGCAGGTACATAATGGTGAAGGCCCTCACAGCCCACCGCAATTGCCAAGAGCACCACAGGCACAGAGGGATTCAGACCACGAACACCCTGTGCCAGCCCCAGTAGGCAGACGGAGGCATGCCCAATATGCCCATGCCTTGGCAAAGAGGGAACGTATAGCACATACACTGACAGTGTAGGTCCCTACGGACTGACACACTTCTCCACCTGCACACACAGTAAAATGGATGGCACACACACACGACCACCTGTAAATTGTCATGTATAGGTGGTCTACTGTGTGCATACTACATAGGCAGCCCTCAAATATTGCACACACAACAGCTATTGGTACAAGGTAAGTCAACACCTGAACAGTAAATTAAGCTAACAGCATGTGTTGATACTGTATGTATAGGTTCCTAGGTAGATCAGTAGGTACATGCCTAATTGTCAGAGACCATTCATAAGCCTAGCCAAAATGTGTCTGCTGTCACCACCCCATTGATTAACTAACTGTCCCTCTGTGGAGCAGAGCAAATTGCGGGATCCCTGGGGTGTAACCACTGTTCCCCACCCAATCTGCAAGGATTCCCTGGTGTGTTAATGAGGGGCTCCATATAATGTAATCAGGGATGTAGTTCCAAAGCATGGGGAGTACCCATGACAGGTATGTCACCCCAGCATTCTCCAGTTATGGTTGTGGCAAGGTGTAGCCCATTACAGTGTGTGGCTCACTGTGACATGGATTCCCATAGCTGGAGCACATCCATTAAGCATCACCTGGACATACCATTAATAGGTATCATCCATATGTAAACTAACTGAGTTACACATTTGTTTGCAGTATGGAGGAACAGCTGTAGTAACAGTCCACATACTAAACACCATAACACTTGTACATATCCCAGATGCCCCAGTGGTAAAGCCACTGACTGTCTCATGCATGTTCCTGGTTCCACGACCTGCAAGGGCTGTTACGTAATTCCGATGTCCCGAATAATGGATGTTGGATGCAGGTCATTAGAGCATGTTTAAGCACATGTTAGCGGGTTTTTGCACCGGCAAGTGCCGGTAAGCATCGTTTAAACATGACCACATGGATATGCGCAAAACAGGTCTAACCTTTGCTGAATATCATGCAGATCATGGGCAAAGCTGCCCAGAACCACTGAAATGTGCGTTATTTACCCTTGTACTGATAGTGCCTGCTCCGAGAGGTAAAATGACCACTGCCAGGAGTAGAACACGCAACCATGTACACAATCACCTATCACTAAGCTACCCGAGATGTACCAACGGCAGGTGTGTATTGTGACAGGTTAAAACACAAAAGGGCAGAGTTCGGGAAATAGTATACACCGCCATGTACCCAACAAAAGGTGTGTTCTCCCTCTCTCTCTCTCTCTTTATATATATATATATATATATATATATATATATATATATAAAATATAGAGAGAGAAAGGGTGATAGAGAGATATATATCAATATATACGGATATACATATATATGCAAATATATACATAGGTTAACAACATCTACACAACCATGGAGGTACATATAAATAGGATGCTACCAAATACCGAATGCCTTACATACCGACACACGTAATCATGAGGTTTAAAGACTGAAAGACCACAGTACCAGAACACTAGAACCACGAGTACTATTATCACGATGTTAAGGGACATTTAGTTAGTGCTTCTGGTGCTGCGGTCCAGGTAAGTACTGTGTTTAAGTGTGTTTCTGATTGTTGTACTGTGTGTAAATGTGTGTTCTTAGTGTGGTGTGTGTTTCCGGGTGACTGTAATGTGTGTGTGGATTTGCTTCGTGTGTCTGTTTGTGCTATCTTGAAGGCAGATTATTACAGTAGGTGTGGTATGGGGGGGGCACAGCCACCCACATGGGGTGTGTATGGGGGCATGGCCAACTGGCCATATGTAGTGTAGGATGATTTGTTTGGATGTGATGGGTAGCAGTGTGTCTGTGTGTGCGTGTGTGTGTTCTGTGTTTGTGTTAGTTCCGTAGTTTGACTGTCGCGAGTTTGAGTGTTCGGTATTGTGGGGTTTGGGAGTCTGGGAATGGTAATGTGGTTGTTGGAAGTGTGTGCGTTCCTGAATCCGTCGGTATGCTGTATACAGCGGTTGAAGTCTTCAAATATGTGCACAACATGGACCATAGCAATCACACATTCCGCCACGACCGTACATTATGAACAAAGGATATGGACAGAATATATGTCTATGCACTATTACAAATATGTGCTATGGACATGAGCTAAAGATAGGGTTACCACCTGTCCCACCTTGCGAGGGGCAGTCCCTCTATGTGCGGTAGTGTCCTGACCAAAATGAGTGCAAATACTAATGTCCTACAATCTTGAGATGTTTTACATGTTCCATATTTAATGTAATTGTTGCATAAAATAGTCATCCGTATCTAAAATACCTACATGTAACAAGAAACAGGATAAGCAAGTAAACTGCTACAAGAATATAAGCTTTTATATAGGCATATATGTAAAGTTCTATACTTTGTACTGACCGTGGGTATGTGTCGGCCTCTAAAATCCGATGTGTGTCCTGCAAATGTCCCACTATGGCCATTTGAAAAGTTGGCAACCCAAGCCATAGAGGTTCAGTCACCAACACAACTCCAATGAGTGCAAATATATGTGACAGAAATACATGAGACAGCTTTCATGTAGCAACATTTCATTACATACCAATGTATTTCCGAAGGGATTGAAGGACCAACATCATCTGCATGCTATACAGGAACCAATTAACAAGGGTTAATGAATAAGCCTGCAATAACCATAGTATTAGTCTACTAAATGACAGGTCTTCAAGTAGGGAAGGAGCCCTCACACACACATGGAATATGTATAAATGCAGTTCCTACACACCTTAATCTGCTATGTACACCCACCTACATCTCCCCCACACCCGAAACAATTGCAATACAGACTGTAATAACATCACAAACATCCACTCACTCTATGGCATCTACATAAGCTTTAACATACCTTGTGAGAGACACACTATAATGGCCCTATGTGAAATCATTGCTGTTGTACAATGGAACAGACACCGATGTTCCAGGGTTTGTTTGCAATAATCCCTTATCAGATAGCTGACATAACAGCTACACTCACATGTAGAACTACATCCTCTAGCCATTACACACAATCCACGGGGGCCATGAAGTTAAAATATATCTGTGTGTCTCCAGATAGCTGTTGCAATTCATCACAAACAACACATCCAGGCCATCCTCCTCAAAGGTAGGGCAAAGGGACAACGCCCAAGTGGAGTATTCAATTATACCCCACTGCTGCCATGTAATTGGCTAATGGAGTAGCTGCACAGCTGATGTGCATGTAATCATCTACTCCGGAACACCAATTGGTGGCAGGATACCACATGTTACTGGTATCTACATATAGGATGGCTTTTTTAAATTGCCCGTTCCTGGCTGCTGTGCATCCCTGGCTGCGAGTGTGTTTCTCGCTCTCTTGCCCGAATCTCCCCCTGTGTCTTTGCCTGGGTGGATACTGGACCTAACCAAAGCTATACTCCCTATTGCTTGTGCAATAACCACCCTGTGCCATTTCAGCTTCCCTTGAGGAAACCGCTCCTGAGAGACTCCCTAACGTTCTCAAGAAACTCTCTTGCCTGAATCTCCCCCTGTGTCTTTGCCTGGGTGGATACTGGACCTAACCAAAGCTATACTCCCTATTGCTTGTGCAATAACCACCCTGTGCCGTTTCAGCTTCCCTTGAGGAAACCGCTCCTGAGAGACTCCCTAACGTTCTCAAGAAACTCTCTTGCCCGAATCTCCCCCTGTGTCTTTGCCTGGGTGGATACTGGACCTAACCAAAGCTATACTCCCTATTGCTTGTGCAATAACCACCCTGTGCCGTTCAGCTTCCTTGAGGAAACCGCTCCTGAGAGACTCCCTAACGTTCTCAAGAAACTCTCTTGCCGAATCTCCCCCTGTGTCTTTGCCTGGGTGGATACTGGAGCTAACCAAAGCTATACTGCCTATTGCTTGTGCAATAACCACCCTGTGCCGTTCAGCTTCCCTTGAGGAAACCGCTCCTGAGAGACTCCTAACGTACTCAAGAAAGTATGTGTGTTTACAAAGCCTGATAACTCCTGTAATTCTACTAGCTGAAGTCATACTCTCCCTGCCTGGAGTGCCAGCAGCCTAACCCCCCCCCAACTCTACTCCTCTTCACACCTCTCTCTTTTCCCAGCACTGTTGCTCCCTACTCCCCTTATTTTTCTTAGCCCTTTTTCCTAGTGAGTAAATAACTTCTATCCACTAGAGGATATCCCTTCCCTTGACATAAGACTTGTTTCTGATCTTGACATTCTCTCTTTCTGACTCTTAGTTCTCACATCTCAGTCACTCACTCTTTCCCCTGACGCTTTTAGTCCACTTCCCCACCATATCTAGGCCCTCTCCCTCACCCATATATTACTTACCCTTCTAGAACACTGCTCTACTGATAATTTTTCGCCTCTTCTGCTCCACTGGGCTCTACCTGCTGTAGCCCTACGGGCTCACTCTGCTCCCCTACCCTGCCCCCAATTCCCACCCGCCCCCAGCACATCTACCTATATACCTCCATACACCACACCCACTGCTAGTCTATTCCAATCAGCAACATACATCTAGACACACACCCCTTTTTTCCCTTAAAACTAGCCCTCTTACAAACCCCTATCATCTCCTATCCTGACCTAAACACTCCTCTTCCACACCCACACCACACCACACCCCCCACATCTAGTACTACTCCCCACTACTTAATACTACATAAGAAATTCACCTGTTGCTCTATAATTAGTGTCCTCTATATACCATCCAACTCTACTCACAACTATTATTCTGTCTATTTCCTCCAATCATGCTTGTAAAACACTGTCTCATCTCCCTTTCTCTTTTCTTTCTCCTCTTTTCACTCCATTACATCCATCTCTCCCAACCCACTTTTTCCCTACACTTCCAACACTTCCACATAACTAAATATCAGAACTTACCTCTCCCTCAATCTTACTCTATTATTTCCCCTTATCTTTATCCCTCCAACTATCTCCTTTTATTCCAATACAAACTCTTCTCCTACCATACACTTCCCATCTTTATAGCTACTAGCAAATCCCTCCAATCTACAACAGAAGCCAATATCTTTACCTTACTATCTGCCCACATACACTGTTCGGTACTATATCATATTAGTACTCTCTTGTCTGGTGATATCCACCCAAACCCAGGCCCCTCCTCTACAACAACTACAAATAAATCCTTACTTTTTACTGCATTCAATTCCCAAAGTATAGTAAATAAAGTCCCAAACCTCCATGCTTGGCTCATACACAATAAACCTGACATCCTGTCTATATCTGAAACCTGGTTAAAACCACATATAAAAGACTCTGAAATTATTCCCCCAAACTACTCCATCATCAGGAAAGACAGACCTCTCAAAAAAGGTGGTGGGGTGGCCCTCATATATTCATCCTCCCTAGCAGTCACTCCCTACAATAAACCTACTCCACACTTTAACAATGCTGAACTTCTCCTTACTCTACTACAAATCAATAACCACAAACACATTTGTCTAGCATCCATTAATATACCCCCAGGGGACAACATCTCCACACTTGAACATATCCTCTCTTGGATTTCTAGTAACATTACCAATGAAACCATAATCATGGGAGATGTAAACATCAACTGGGCCTGCATTCAATCTCCAACAAACTCCTCAAATATTAACCTATACAATTTCTCTCAACTAATCAATTCTGTAACTCGCCCTGCAAAAAACTTCTCCACTGGAAGTACACTGGATTGGATCCTTGTCTCCCACCCTCACTATTTCTCCAACAGTGGCACCCTTCCAAACTCCCTTAGTGATCACACACCCACTTTCACCAACCGACTTCCCACTATTCTTCAACAAACCCACAACTATATAACTATCAGTGACCGAAAACATTTCAACCCAACTACCTTTGTAAACTCCTTAAAAGCAATTAACTGGAACTGTCTAAAAACCCTTCCTCTAGACATAGCAGTGACACACTTTAATACAACTTTCTTGACATTACTTGACTCTCAAGCTCCCCTAAGGACAAAGAGAATAAAGACTAAATCAGCCCCTTGGCTCTCTACACACACTCTTGCTACCATGAGACATAGGGATAAAGTCTGGGCACGCTACCAGAAACTCAAAACAAATCTGCTCCTTAATGAATATAAAATGCTTCGAAATAAAGCAAAAAAACTCACCACCTCTGATCGAAGAAACTATTTTTCTTCACTCCAGAACCAAAATAAAATAACCCTCAGAAATTCTGGAAAGGGATCTCCAGTCTCCTTCATCCTAGTACACCAGATACTCCCACCCCTGACTCAAATGCCTCTGAACTAGATCTGGCCACCCAATTTAACTCATTTTTTATTGATTCAATTGCAAAACTCACCTCTTCATTCTCCAGCTCCACTATGCCCTCTAACACCCCCCTACCCCTTCCACCACAAACTCTATCCTTCATCACTTCTACTTCCTGTTCCCCATCTTCTAACTCCTCTACCAATTCCACTACCAAACGTGTACTCCAAACACCTCGACCCTCCAACTCTCCCTCCCCCAACTCCACTTTCCTCTCATTCAATCCCATGTCTACATCCTCTATAAAGAAACTGCTTCTAAAATTGAAACCATGTACCAACGCCCCTGACAATATACCTTCCTACTTTCTTAGTGTAGCTGCTGAAACACTTGCATATCCCATCAGCATCCTAATTAACCACTCCCTAAAAGAATGCACAGTTCCCCAAATATGGAAACAAGCATATATTATTCCTCTCCACAAAGGGGGCAACAATAACAACATCAACAACTTTCGTCCCATAGCCATCCTGTCCCCCATTTCGAAAATCCTAGAAAAATGTGTCCATCTTCAACTACTCCCTCATCTCCTAGAAAATCACCTTATAACTCCTACACAGCACGGCTTTAGACCTAACCACAGCACAAAGACAGCCCTCCTCTCCTTCCTTGAAACAGTAAACAGAGCTCGTGATTCTGGCCTAATTGTCTCTACCTTATTACTAGACCTCTCCAAAGCCTTCGATACCATCTCACATAGCCTGCTCATAACTAAACTCTCAGAACTTAACCTCTCTTCCTCTTCCTTGCAATGGTTCTCTAGTTACCTATCCAACCGGAAGCAAGCAGTAAGATGGAAAAAAACTACCTCCTCATTCCTTAGTACCCCACAGGTGTTCCACAAGGCTCCATTCTAGGTCCTGTTCTCTTCAACATATTTATAAATGACTTCCATAAATCAATCCCATTCTCTAACATCATCCAATATGCTGATGATTCAACTATCATCTGCTCAGCCACCTCTATCTCTACACTTCAAAACTAACTCAAGCTGCCTTTTCTACAACAGAGCAATGGATGTTACAAAACCACCTAGCTCTTAACGCCTCCAAGACCAAGCTAATGATTTTTACTGCTTCTAAAGCTACTCATCTCAATCTGAACACTTTTTCTATCACTAGCCAAAATAACTCTCCTCTAGAATTGGTGACAGAGACCAAGCTACTTGGGGTACAAATAGACAACCAACTTAAATTTACCTCTCATCTACAAAAAAACATCAAAAAAACCCACCAAAAACTTGGTATGCTTTATAGACAAAAAGCGCTTACCTCTGCTACTAAAATAACACTCGCTTCATCCTTCCTTATCCCCTCCCTTCTCTATGGTGCCCCACTCCTAACTAATCTGCAATCCTCCCTCAAAAAACAACTTTCCTCTTGTTACAACAAAATTGCAAAATTTGCCACCAGCCACAAGTCTTCCACCCACCACTGTTTCTCCCTCCAGATACTAAAATGGCTAGAACTTCCCAATCAACTCACTTACTCAGCTAACTCTAGCCCACAAACTTATTCTCAACCCCTCCCTCTGTCCTTCCCTTTCTTCCACATTTGACATGCATCTTCCCAATAGAGTACTGAGATCAAACAATCAAAGCCTACTCAAAGTCCATAAACCTACATATCCCCCAGGCAAAAACCTTCTATCCTTCAACCTAGCTCGCATATGGAACTCCCTTCCTTCACTCATCCGCACCACCTCTAATCACTCAGCTTTCAAAAGATCTCTCTATACACACCTAGCATCTCAGTGGGAATGCTCCTGCTCCCACCCTACATAACCTACTCTTCTCCTTCTCTCATCCGCCATTGCTCTGCCTCATCTTATTCTACCCAGATTCTACAGAAGTTATTAGATAAGCCCCTAGGTTCTCTTCTTCCTCCATTTCATCTTGTCACTGAACCTCCTCTTCCTTTCCAGTAACTAATTTTTCCAAACTACTCTGTATTAAATGGATATGTCTGAGCTAATAAATATAATTATTATGTACTTTCTGCATATTGTATTTAGCTGTTACATTTTTTGCTTTCTTTCTTTTTACCTATTGTTAAACTTGAAATGTTTGTGTGAATATATGTTTGTAAGAATGTTAAATGTATTTTTGGAGCTTTTCTCCCCAGGACTCCATTGAAAACGGGTTCCTTGTGGCCCAATGGACTATCCTGGTAAACCAACTGCAATAAATAAATAAATAAATAAATAAATAAATAAATTGTCATACATTCAAACCGTATGTACATATGAGAAAACCGTTAAAACAGAAAACGAATAGGACTTATATTATCGTCAACTCGGGATACTAATAAGGTATGTAGAACACTCAGTATGTTAGTGTATGTAGTACCTGTTCTGCATTAATTAAAGTGTACGCAATGCATATAGTGGGAAAAGGTATTATGTAGTGATGTATTGTTGAGCATAGTAACGCTCATAGAAATTGTGTGTACTGCTGTGGGCCACAAGGTAAACACCTCATACACCACAAGGGATGCTACATAAGGACTTTAAACACAATTCCACTCCAGCCGCTGTCAGTGGCAGGGTTTGTCCAACAAGTATGTGCCATAACAGGGGATAGTATATGTCGATATACTGTAACAGTAGGCATATGTATGGGCGTATAACTCAGAATAACATGTCTAAGGTGGTCCTGCTGTGCAATTATGATTTGCATTGTGGGATATTGTGGCAAAAATGTGAAATGTACAGTATTGTAGGTAGATATGTCTAACATTTTACATAGCATTACTGTTATATTATGCAAACATCAGGTATGTCTATTGGCATGTACAATACACAGTAACAGGATACATATGACTTGTAGTCACCAGACAGTGGATCAGCATGATAGCTAATTGAAATGGAAGAGCTAGTCAATTATCCATGCACAAAGGACATGTAATAGCTACATAGGTTCATAGTTAGGTACTATGCTGTCTGGCCAATTCCATTCGTAAGCCTAACTACAGTGTTTTCACTTGCAGCACCTCCCTAGGTTAATGTCCTGTGCCTGTGAACAGCAGAGCCATTTGTTTCCTGCACCTCTATATGTACATGACTGTCTCCCATCCACCCATCGAGGTATCTCTTGAAGAGTGCAAGTGAGGGTTCCTGCCTGATGTACATAGGAATCATGTTCCAAAGCATGGTGAGTGTCCGGGTCAGGAATGTATCCCTCCATCACGTCTTAGTCATCGTTGCATTTAGGTACATATCCAGAGCATGTGGCTCTCAGTGGCTTTTGCTTATGTGGAGCATATCCATCAATATTGTTTTGGACATGGGCCTTGTATGTTCAGCAGAGATCACCTCTGAGTATGCGGTATGCAAATGAGTACAGTTGGTGTTTCTGTAGTTGGGCTGCATACATCATCCTTCAGAGGTCAGTATTCCTCTTGGTGTGGTAATGTTGTGGTATTTAAAGCCGTTGCTGTTGTCTCATAAGGTACATCCCAAATGGGGTGTTGTACCCTTTAATGTGTTTCATAAATCATGAGTAGAGAGGCACAATGGCTGCCTCTGTTCTGGCTACAAACCCATTAGAGATTAGGGTGGTCACGTAGAAGGATATCCACACCACCTTGGCAATATGGTTATCAAAGGAGTGGATGCTATCTACTTGGGTTCTAAGATCCCTTATTATGTCTTACGTATGTAGGGGACTACCACCTATGTGATAGTCTGCGGGTGATTGGTGTAATCGAAAGGGGATGTCTATGCACTTTGTGGCATGCAGCTTGAGGTCATGTTATTGACACCAGGTATCCGTCCCAGTGACACCCTTATGGAAGGTGTCTGTATCAGCTGGTAAATCAATCATGGCCCCTAGTTTACAGTCATCTGCAAACCTACTCAAGGCAAGTCCTTCTGTGCTAGCCTGTACCTCAGAGAAGCATATACCGAACATGAGGGGCCCTATGACTGAGGACTGGGGAACACCAATTGTAACTGATTTACAGTAGGAACTAGGGTATGCTACCCTCACTGTGTGGGTTCTGTCCGTGAGCCACTTTGCATAACATCTCGTGACGTACGGGTTGATGTGCAGGTGGATGTGTATGTTGACAATACCAAAATAGGGAACGGTGTTGAAAGCCTTTGAGTGGTCAAGGTAGGCTGTCTGGACGTCCTTACCCTCATCTACTGCCTTGGTAACTGTCTCAAAGGACTCCACCAGGTTTAGGAGGCATGGTCTGGCACTAACAAATCCAAACTGGGTGGGATCAAAGGTTTGGAGGCCACAATGTCTCTGTGAATGAGATCCATGATGATGTGCTTGCAGAACAGTCAAGTCAGGCGTATAGGGCAATAGTTCCCCTGGTCCATTGTGGCGCCACCTTTGTGGAGTGTGTGTCATTCAGGGACCACAATGCCTGATGCAAGGATATTAGTGAATATGGTGCCCAAGTGGGGAGCCATTTCATTCTGAAGTTCGTGGAAATCGCAGCCTGGGATGTTGTACAGTCACATGAATGCTGTGTTCCTGATTTTAGAGAGTGCAGCTTTGAACTGCGTAGTTGTGATCACAGGGACTCTGCATTGTTCCAGTATAGATATGGGCCCTTTAGGGTGTGAGAGGGGTGTAAAGTTAGCACTGAACCAATCTGCCAGGATGTTGCCAATATCAGTCGGTTCTGTAATGTTCGTGCCTAACTGCTGTATTTCAGAGCAGATGTGGGTATCGCCATCGAGAGTAGTGACATACCTCTAGAAGGCTTTGTGGTAGTCCTTGGAATTAGTTGCGGTAAAGTTTACGTAGCTAGCTTTGGAGGATGTGATAAGGGATCTCAGATTCCTACTGAGGCTGACCAGGGAGCTCCTCCACTCATGGGATTGTACTCTACTTTGCAACAGTGTCCTCCTTCTGTTGTACATTATGTCCATGGCAGTGGACCACCAGAGTGGCATCCATTTTCTGGTGGGTACCGTCATGGCTCTGTTTGGGATAGCATAATCCATGCAGTCGTGTAAGTGCTAATTAAGTGCAGTTGTGTATGATTCAGCGGTTGTAACTGTATTGTCCATCTGCACGGGTGTCATGACATTTACTACTGCTGTCATAATAAGCCTAAAGTTGGCTTTGTAGAAATATTGTACTGTGTTTTCCGTAAAGGGTGTGGTGCCAGGATGTGGATAACAAGGGTGATTAGCGTACATTCGGATCTGACCAACGAGGAGATAACCCCAAGTGTGGAACTCCAGTCACACATGTTGGTAATGACCAGGTCTAGGATATTGTTGGCCCTGGTGGTGGTGTGGATAGGCTGATCCAGGCGATTGGAGGTTATAAATCCCAGAAAACGTTGGCCTAATGTGTCAGTACATGAGTAGGTATCCCAGTTAATGGTGGGGTAGTGTCAATCGCACATCAGTAGTTTCTGTTTGAACCCTACTTTCCAGTATACCAAGAAGTGAAGACCGTTAACCATGGGGTATGGTGTGGAATCTGTAGCAAACTACAATTTGTATAGCAGTTATGGCCAGAGTTAGTTGCACTTGGATTACCTCTGATGCACTGTGCTAAGCAACCAGCCTGGAGGTGTGGATATCCTTGTGAAATATGGACACACCTCCGACATGGGTGTTCCGGTCCTAGTTACATGACTGAAAGGTGTGGTATGAGTAATAGCCTGGTAGTGCAGGGGTGCTCTTAGGAGCCTAGAAGCAGGTCCCAGTCACTGCACAGATATTGAAGTGGTCCATTACAAGGAGTGCCTGGGGTGAGTGCATTTGAGATGAAGATGCCAAGCATTGAGTAGCATTACCCTGAGGTTTTGCTTGCCTGTTCCTGTTATGGTGGTGAATATGTTATTTGAGCCATGCCTAAAACAGGTACCATAGGAGCAGCAAGAGCCTTAACCGTTATCCGTAATCCCAGGGCCGACAGGTGCAGGCCATCTGTGCCAAAGCATCGTGTTCTGTTGGCCATGTCATTCAAAGCAGACAGACACTGGATACCCTTGGAATGACACCAGAAGCATAGTCAATTGTTGAAGTAAATAATTCAGTCCTTGTACTGTGTTATCAGTCTGGACGATGGCCGAATGCTTCTCAGGGCTAGGGCGATACCTGCCTGGGCTACAAGATCGGAGAGCTATTCCATGTCTCTTTACATGTAGTCCAGGAAGGTACATCTCAGGGCATTCACACTAACATGGAGAATGACACAGTCATATTGTACCTGTTGAGGAGTGACCTGAGTGCATAGGTTATGTTGCAGGTCCTGTTACCCAACAGGCAGCTGATGGTAACTATCACCTTGTGTAGCCTGCTGAGTGGGACATCAGTGTGACCGCCTATAGAGTCACCTATGACTAGTGTGTCGGGTATGTTATATTGCCCTATTGGCTGTGGTTGATGGGCACACTTAGTCTGTGGGCTATAAGTAATTGGTGTTGTGTTGGGTGATGGGGGCTGTCTGCATTTCTGCTTTGGAGTTCTCTGTTGCCTAGACAGAGTAGTATTGAGAGACTCCGCAAATGTTGAAGTCTTACTATGTGTGGCCTGTGGTGGTGGAGATCTAGTGAGACTATGTGATGAGTGTGGTGTGGTGCAATCATTTAACATCCCCACATGATTGTCAGGTTCAGTCTGGGTTGGAGAGAGCTTTACCTCCAGCATGGTTAGATATGTGCATCTCCCACAGGCTGTAGTGTTGGATGTTAGGAGGGCAGTATTGACGATGTACAAGAGACAATTTCTACATTGCCTCATGATGCCCATATTCATCATATAGACAGGCGATAACACTGGGAATTGACACTTGGACATGCCTGAATATTTAACTATTTCCCACTAGATATGTGAGGAAAGTGTGTACAAGAGCTGTTTTACTCTAAGCAAGCAGGAAATGTAAGTACAAACAGTGTTTACCTGTAGGTAATGAGGAGGATTGAGTGCTATAGTAATTAGTAGCTCATGAAGTACTTACATGTTCTGAACAAGTGCTGAGCATGAATAAGCAATACAGACAGGGTGTCAGATAACAAACACACTGCCCCCCCCCAACAGGTACACAATCACATATCCATGACCACTACAGAGCCCCTGTAACCATAACTATGATGGTACAAGGTGCACTCATGCTGCATGGGACCTGTCCACATCCCTGGTTGTATCATACACATATGGGAAAACAGTTTGCTCTACACATACACATCATGTAAAACATAGCTTCATGTCAGTCTGTGAAAACACTGAATGGTGCACACCAAGAGTTATCACAACCCACAAAGTGGAGACATCGCTCATAATGGGAGGCACTGCACTACTACCCTGCTGAGTCTGGTCTGAAAGTCCATGAACCTTAATCAATGTATATGTTGTTAGCAGTACAGATGTAGATGACAGTACAGATGATTTCACACTGCATATCATACCTGTGACAGGTCATAGGACATCATCACCCATACTGTGTTCCACCTACACTCAGTATACCAGATGTACCTTTGTATGTCACAGGAGTGTTCTGCCAGTGGACTGCTGACAGAACCAACACTACAAAAGGTGTCTGAGTAATATGTGCATATCACACCAGTGGCAGCTACAGTAAAACAGGGTTAATTCATTGTACTTCCCCTCATTGTAGCCCATACCACACAAACAAATGGGAGACATCTGCCCATGTAAGTATGTGAATGGCTATGACCTAGGAGCAATAGCTGACTCAGTGTTGTGGGCAACCTACAGAATGGGCTTTGTGAGTGAGGTGTGTGACATATGTGCACAATCTGACAGCTGCATATTGCATTGTCACCGCTAGGTTAATAACCCTGTACCCATGAACTACCACCTAGGCAGCAGTCAACATAATGGACACTGTGTGTAAGGGATGGTGCTGTGCAGTTTACCTCCCTGAGCTAGTGACATCACCAAGCCTATTAGGTAGTCATAAGTGGCAACCCTAGTCATGACAGGGTGCCATCCATGAACATGGAGATGATTGTACAGCCATACTAATCACTCAAGTGACCAATATCGGATCACATATCACCTTTAAGGGGTATTGCCCATGTTTGGATGGGTGACACCAGCCTTCAAAATCCTCATCTCCACTATGTAGCATGATGCCTACCCTGCATAAAGACATGTCCAACAATGTGATGTTGGACATGCTACACATACATATTCTGATCTGAAATACATATGTCATGGACATCCACCTACCTAGTACAAGGATCGCCACATGCTGGACAGATCCTTGTGCTATACACGTTACATACTCCTGCCATACTATGCAACCCTCTCCAGCAAAGCTGCACATTTCACCTCTGTCATACATGGTGTGATGACCGCATGGTAGATGTATCAATAACCGTCTGGATCAGTTATGTGGCACTGCTTCACCTGGCGCCGGAAACATGGCTGTCAGCTACAGCTGCATAACCTTACATCCTACGCTCATACATTGTCCAGGGCATACAGACTACTACATGACCTTGGCCGTACATGCTTTAGTTGATAACCATCCCTGCAAATAACATCTGGCTAGCCAGTGTCCCATGTGTATCACATGTGCAACACAGGCGATACATGGCAGGATGTTGAACTGCTGTATAGTGCCGTGTAGATGTATATGGCAAAACACATGCATGTAAAGGCTTCCGTGTGCATGTCTGCATTGTCACAGGTCATGTCCGTTAAGGCAGTATATGTGTTGCTATGTGACATACACACAGCATCAAGGTTGACAGCATTAATGTGGACACATCCAGGCATGTGCTGATAGGTAAGAACACCAGTACAGGCAAACAGACATGCCCACATCAAGGCAGCATCCATATGGAGTATGAGCAATGTAATCAGGTAACACACACATATATGGAGATAATATCCAATCTCCATTGGGTGTCACATGTGTATGACACAAACATGTCAGTGGTGTCAGTGTCATGAAGATTTGCAAAGGCAACTGTTTATATGTAATAAATTTGATACACATGTATGTGCAGCTGTATCTCTATGCATCTCTAAGGTACTGTGACCTGTCTCCATCATTATGTCTTCCAGATATGCCGCGAGCAAGGCTCCCAGCCTATACCCGCTTGGAGGATGAGGCCCTTATACCTTACCTCCAAGACAACTATGATATCCTGTTTAGCCATGTGCCACAGCATGCACAGCAGCGGGATGACCTGTGGTAGGAACTTCACAGGAGGGTTAATGATGTGGGTGGCCATAACCGCACATACCAGCAGGTGCGCAGACACTGCACGGACCTGATCAGACATGCAAAACAGCATGCAAATGCAATCGCTAGGGAACAAGGTGCAACAGGTGGTGGGCCACCAACCCAGCCCCCACTCACACGTACCGAGGAGCTACTGGCCAACCTGGGGACACCGTCAGAACAGCATCCACAAACTTTAGCTGCCATTGTGGAGGTGTGCGTCTCTCAACCACCAAGCCTGGAGTTGCCTGGTAAGTCACTACTGCACATATGGCTATTATATCCTATATAGTTGCATGTGTCACTGCACAATATGTAATGTAACATTATATGCAAGGCATGTATACACACATGCCGCATACTGTAGTATGCTACTCTGTGTATGCACACATGTGCATATTCTATAGTATATCCTATTGTACTGGCGAATGTGTTAACATGCACATTGCACCCTGTAGCTGTCATACAGGCGTGGATAATGATCATACTGCTGTGTCACCCCTATATAGGTACCTCTGGCGTTCCGCAGAGACAGCAGGCCATTGCAGGTGAGACAGTTATATGTATCAGGCAAATTAATGCACAGATCTATTCGCCATGTGGCCAGTTAACACATGTACACATAATGTATGGTCCGGTCACAATATTCAGGTCACATCTTTACTCCATCACACTGGCTACCCATGTGCAATACTTACAAATTAAGTGAAACATCGACATGAAACCTCAGAAACTGTCATTGCTAGATGTGTGGACAGCTGTGCATACAACTGTGGAGGTGTTGTTCAATGTAGGAACATGTACTACACATCAGAACTACACATGTGGGGTACACAAAGAGTACTACACAGTGAGCTGGAGTATGGGCAGCCCACAGGATTCACCATTGTGGATTATGCCCCTGCTATGAGTGCACACATTGTGATGTGCCATCTGACATGTCCATGACATGTAGTGGTCTGGCTGCAACATTGTCTCACTATCCCATAAAACATAGCCCACATACCAAACATACAACCCTTTCTCTACATAACCCTGTGGACAGTGCAGTATATGACATCTATGGGTGTATGTCATATGGGACAACACAAACATGTGAGATAGATGGCTATCACAGCCATTTGGCCAACACATGTTCACACGTGGCCATGGAGGATGGCCAGAGACATGTAGCAACACACAGTAGATGTGATGTGTTTGTGTGTACACCTTGTTGTACATTGGCTACACATGGTCCTACTATAGCCTTTGTTGAATGGTTATATTGCAGATGTGGAACACTGGACATCCTACAAGCCTGTGCAGAGTTTGTGGAGGCATAACTTCATTCGCCCACATAAGATGTATTGAACATCATGACTGTGTCACAGTATGACAGTAGTCACCTGTACTGCATCCACATACATACAAAGACAACCACATCAGACCACAGACAGTACATTTCCCTTGCTGCTGTTGGACATCACTGTCAGCTGTGCACCTCGTGTGTGTGGTACACAAATGTCATGTGGGACATGATGTATTGACAAATCTGCCATGTGTGGACATGGTTGCTAGGCAGCTAAAATATGTTTGCAGATGTGCAGGGGTGTCATCCATATGTCCTTCGGTGACCTGTGTCACACATTACACATCATGGCTTACTGTGACTACACCTCAGCGACATGGGTCACAATCCACAGTATATATGTATTGTGTATACATACAGTCATGGCTATGCACTGTGTGTGTAATCCAAACTGTATAGCAACATAGACGCCTCATAATACCCTTCAATGGTCATGCACATCTCCTAGAAGTGCATTTTATCTGTAGGGCGGACAGACAACACTGCAATGTGACACCACTGTACATGTGACAGGACACCATTGTGTCAATGCATGTCAATGCACATGTCAGCAGATTACATGTCATACTACATGTTAATGTCAAGGTCATATGCCACACATCAGCCATGTGTACTGTAAACGTGTGCTGGTCCACATGGTGTAACACAGGGATGCATGCTTACTACCATGATTGCGTGAAATGCATGGCTTCTGCTATGACACATGCTTGCTGTTGTGTGTAACCCAGGGATGTATGATAACTACCACTATTACTGTCTGAGCTGCATGCCATCTGCTGTATCACATGTACATTGCATGCCTTCTGTCAAATCACATGCATGGTGTATATGTGTGTGAGTGTGTGAGTGTGTGTGTGTGTGTGTGTGTGTCTGTATTGTAATGTAGCATATTTGCTTGCCTTCATAGGTGATGTAGGTGTGTTACCCTCCTGCAGTCAATCTGATGTTAGTGTCCCCACAGACTCTAGCAGTGATGATGACCATTTGCTTGAGGCACAGGCAGGGTTGTCAGGGGCTGAATCTTTGCCATTGGTTGCCATTCTACCTATATCCCCTCATCCCTGCACACAGATCTCATGCAAACACATACCCCATCACCAGTGGCCATAGAGGAAGGACAGTTAGCGTGTGGTAGCTTGGAACAGGAATGTGTGGTGGCTACGTAAGGTGTGTATTCACACCATGGTGTCAGTCAAATGACTGGAGATGGGCCACACAGGCATGTGGCCAGTGCTGCTCGTAGGAGGACTTCTGGCTGACATGCCCCTGCAGGACAGAGCGCAGCAGCTGGTGTAACTAGACGCATGTTTCTGACTGTAATGGCAGCACAGGCATGTGCTGAATGGCAGAACAGAGAAGGGCAGAGGCTTCAGAGGGCTGCTATCCATTCTTTAAATGACAACATCCAGGTATTGGCAAATGCTCAACAGCAGATTGCTGAGGTTTTGGAGAGACGATTGGGTGACATGGTTGGAATCCTTGACCGTGGCATCACAATCCACAAGTGTGTGTTGTCTGTGTTGGAACATCTGGTAGGAGTGAGGCGTAGGGCACATGGACGTAGGCCAGCTATGTCACCTGGTGCAGGTCTACGTGAACGAGCCACCTCACATGCCCGCTCCCATAGTGGCGGTAGCAACAGCAGTGCAGCTGGTGCTGCACTGTCCACACCAGGACACAGCAGGCCATGTGGACATGGCCCTGGATGGTTCCAATAGGGACACGGTTCCAGTGGACATGTGTCATCGGACAGTACCCAATCTGCACCTCTGCCTGGTAGTGCCCATGCAACCTCTGGCAGGCACAGGTCACGTGGCCAGACACTGTGAGCTGTTAAACCTGGTCTGTACAGTCTGGAGCTGTCAATAATACCCCTGTGTAGGCCAGACACATGGCAGAACTGTGTGCATACATGTACACACACACCAGAAACATCAGTAGGGCACCACAACACTCACATGCATAACAACCACACATGGCCAATTAGATCACAGGCCCTAACCCACACACATGATGTCATCCACTGGTGCAGTCTAGGCCCCTGGCAAACATTATCACCCTGTGCATATGATAATGCCTGTGCCGCATCCCTGTCATCCACATCATCGGTGCAGGGACATGCTCATATGGTCTGATGCACAGTGTGAACAGAATAGGGTGATAAGTGTAGATTACAATTGTTATGTACTGTTGACATGCAGCAGACATACCAAGTAGTACAGGTTTAGAATGCATTGTTTTCTGTTCACAGTATGTGTCTTGGTAACAACAGTAACAGCATGTTGGTAATGATGTCCTGCTTCCTTCCTTCAGGTCTAATTGCATGTGCCATTGAGTGCCAGTGTTTGCAGTTTCCCATGTGTAAATGTGGACTACTCACAGGTATGTATGGCAATACCAGCATGCTATTCATAGCTTCAACCTCACTGTTAGAAAGGCTGACATTCCAAAGATGTCTACACATCTACTGATCCAGGAGCATGGGAGCTGTGTACTAAGCTACAGTGGCTAGAGACGTGACATCCATACCGGGTGACATCACAGGTACAGTTACATGGGGAGGGGTGTTTACATAGTGGTCTAGCTGATGACAAGGGTAGGGGCCAGTTGATAGCTTGAAGCCTCACTGTGCAGCAGTAATACACATTCACATTACAAAATGAGAACACACAACTACACACACACACAGGTATTCGCACACATGTATTCAGACACACAGTAACATGCCCACACTCATGGGGTCAATGACACTGTAACAAACCCACACCCTTGATAGTGTTGAGGTGAGGACCCCTGCCTATGTGGTAATCACCATTACAGTATTGAGCACCCACATGACAGTAATGCCTAATATCGACGGCATCAACAGGGTAGTAGATTGCATCACCTGGAGGGGATAGGGGTCCTATCTGTTCACTATGGTAACATACATCCTCACTCCATGGACCAGACAGCCATACATACATACACACACACACACTGTGGAGACCATAAATGAATGCACCTATGTCATGCACATACAGATAGCTCATATGTGTGTGATGCACACCCCACCCCTGCCTGTGTCTTGCTTTCTACACTGCAGTATGTACAGATCTCTACAACAGTGTACAGGGGTGTGAGTAATAATTGGGATGTACTCCCCACCATGTGTGGCATATATGGACACACAAGCAAACACACATGGCAGTACTGTGAATCAAATACCTGCTATCTTATGATACATATGACAGACATGCAGCAGTATTGCCTGCATTACAATGTGTACCAACGCTACCTTTGGCAATTGTGCTGATATATACACACGGGAGGTCTTAAGTGTTACAGGTGTCAAGTGATCTAAAGTCAGTGACATCCTGACCGCTGTGTAGGTTGTATGTCTTCCCCTTCAATTAACAGAAACATAGCTTAGTGTTTGCACATGTTATGGTAGGATGGCTTGTGACAGTCTTGAAAGGTGTAGTGTCTGTGGCGCAGCTCGTATCTATGTAGTATTGTAATAGTGGTCCGTAGATAGGCAGTTGTCCTGATCACACCACTGGCATGTGTTTGTCTCTGTCTGCCTGGGGACAGTAATATGCTTTTAGACTGCTCACACTCCATACAATCCCTATCGCCGTCTTTTCCATTGCTGATGATGTCACACACCTAGAAGTATGCCTCTGGGAGTGCTGTGTCCCAGTAATCTTGGTACCGCGTTCTGTAACTGCGTAATGCTGTAGTGTGATAAGGTAGTTAGGTCTGTGTTCTAATCCCAGCCATGCCAACTGTGTGTGTGTGTGTGTGTGTGTGTGTGTGTGTGTGTGTGTGTGTGTGTGTACGCGCATTTCCGTCTGCCTGGGGACAGAATAATGCTTTTATACTGCTCACACTCCATACAATCCCTATCGGCGTCTTTTCCATTGCTGATGATGTCACCCACTTAGAAGTACGCCTCTGGGAGTGCTGTGTCCCAGTAATCTTGGTAGTGCATTCTGTAACTGCGTAATGATGTAGTGTGATAGAATAGACAGGTAGGTGTTCTATTCCAAGGCATGACAGTGGTGTGTGTGTGTTTGGCAGTCATATCCTATGTGTTGGTATATGTGAGTGGCTAGCTCCAGGATGTGTTGAAGAGCGTGTTTTGTTGTTTTCCTATATAGTGTCCATAAATGTCACAATCGCCCAAGAGACTGGGTTGGCAAGACATACACATACATTCGCCAATAGGTCTGGTGAGTAATCTTACCCTTAATACAGTCTGAACCCATGTGATGCACAAAAACACACTTGCCTTGATACTAACACCAGTACATAATGCAGGAGGCGCATGTGGTTTCCTTTTCATTCTTGTCTAATGCTTTGGTGTCAAGTGGTCCGCTGTTGTGATATATATTCTCTATCTACGTATGTTGTGTATATGTATATGTGTGTGTGTATATATATATATATATATATATATATATATATATATATATATATATATATATATATATCACACATTAGCACACATAAATCTACATGATGGAATACATGTCCTATACTGTTGAATGCCTGTGCTGGATGATATGTACGTGATAACCTCAGATGTACGTACATCTGCCATGGCTTAGTGGTAAAGCACATCCTCTGTGGTGTGCAGGGTCCCGGGTTCGAGGCGTGTAGAGACCAGTTATTTTGTTGCTGGGAAGAACAAGGGACATTGAATACAGTGATAGTAAGACGCTTTTAACCAGTTGTGTGTGGATCTGCGAGACAATAAGCAGTGGTTATTTTTTTGGAGGCTCAGTATGGGTCATGTAACTATGCATTAGAAGACAATACTATGCAAACGAGGTGGAAAATAGTGAATCCCATTTATCCCCAGGGTGTGATGCAGATCCCAAGAGTGTATGTGTATAGATAGCCGGATGCAGGACTAGAATATAGGTAAAAGCATGGGGGGTGTCAAGCATACTGTACGTACATTGGAGCCCTGTGTCTCGGGATTGCTCCTGCCTTAGCACGCCTAAGCTAGGGGTGTGTCTATACCTGCCTAGTGTAATTGGGAGGGACAACAGCAGTAGGAGAGTAGTCAAGGTGAACAAGCTGGGCAAACAGGTGATAATTATCACAATCAGCAGATTACAGGCGCAGCCCGGCCCAGAACACTACGATAAAGTGAGCAAGCACCATACCCATGGGTTTTTTCCATACTCTACACCACCAGTATATACATGCGGGGAAATTTTATGAAACAATCCAATGAAATGAGAAGGGATGAGGGCTGCAGCAGGCAACATAGACCAACATGTGCAGGAGGCTGAGGGTGGTGAGGATGTGAATGCTGCCGAACAACCCTCAGTGAGGAGACAGAGAAGACTGTACAGACCCAGGGTAACCTACCAGGGGCTACATGAGCTGGAGATAATGGAGCACTATGGGGTGGACAGAGACATCCTACAGCAGATTGTTGAGCTGTGCCGGCCACACCTGACACATCGAACAGGCCAAGGGAAACGCATCCCAGTGGATACCAAGTTATGTGTAGGCCTAGGTATACTAGCCACAGGTACCTCCCAAAGCACAACTGGGGATATCATGGGGATCTCACAGGCATCTGCATCCAGAGTATTCGACCAGTTCCTGGATGCCATGTCACCACATGCCAGTTAGCAGGTACATTTCCTCAACACACGTGAGGTGTTGACCAGCAATATGCGTCTCTTCCACCAAATGGCAGATGACCCTGGGGTAGTGAGTGCTATAGCCTGCATGCACATACGCATCAAAGCACCACCCGGTGAGTGGGGTAGGGCCTACAGTAACCACAGAGGCATCCCTCCATCAACTGCCAGGTTGTATGCGATGCCCAGGGCATTATACTGAATGCGTGTGCTGGCTGCCCTGGAAGCTATGACAATTCAGATATATAGCATCTGATGCAGCTGTACCACACCTTTGCCAATATGGACATCCCCTACGGTCACCTAGTGGGGGATGCTGGGTACCCACTGGAGCCGTGGCTGATGACACCCATCAGAAATGCACACACACCTGAACAACTATGCCATAATGAGGCACACGCACAGGCAAGTCATATAACTGAATGTGTGTTTGGGATGCTCAGGTCAAGGTTCCAATGTCTGGACACATCCGGTGGAGCCTTGCAGTATTCACCAGCTACATGCACCCAAATTGTTATGGTATGTGCTATGCTACACAATATGATCCTGCAGAAACAGCTACAGCAGGAACAGCATGGGGCAGGGCCACACATCCCCCACCAATGCCAAGGCCTGTACAGGCACAGAGTGACTTGGAGGAGGAACTACCTGAGCCGGACCCAGTAGGTGGAAGGAGGCATGCCCAGTATGACCTGGCCTTGGCAAAGAGGCAATGCATAGCATATGCACTAACACAGTAGGTACCCAGGGAATGTCACCCTATCTGACTCGCACAGACAGTAAAAGGGATTCTAAATATGACACTACCTGTGCTCTGCCATGTATAGGAAGTGCACTGTGTGCATCCAACACAGGCAGCCCTCTAGCACCATCCTCAGGTCTGGCACATCCTCAAGGTAAGTCAATCAACCTACCAATTGGCAGCTGTATTAGAATGCATTGTTACCTGTAGCTATGGTATGGATGTGAGCATGCAAGGGAATTTGGTGGCCGAATGTTAAGGCAGTGTACAGTAGATGTCCATAGTGGCACCATGGCATCTGTAGTGGCATACCGGGGTCACAACAGTAGCCAGTAGAACAGGGTGTCCTAACCCACTGCAGATAATGGGCTGAACATCATGTGTGTCCATACAGCCCACACAAGTCTCAACCAGCTGGACAGGTGTAGACCAACACAGACAAATGCTGTACAATGGCCTCTGAATATGCCCAATGGATGACCCCCCCCCCCCCACAGACACACACAGACAGACTACAGCAGGCCAGGCAGTTGGATATATATTGTGAAGGCTAGCATGTCTAAAACTAATATGTTGGTAATTAAAGCTAAGATCTGGAGTACACTGGTCTGCCTCTAGCCAGCACATTAGGTAGGTCTACACACTGAAATGGAGTACCTGACATACCAGTACAGTAGTGCCCCCCTTCCAACGTACACATGTAACAGTCATGTGCGCCCCCCCCCCGGTGCTGCGTAGGAATGTGGATACAGTTGGATGTCCCCCCATGCTGTACAGAAATGTAGCAACAGTCAATGTCACATGACTGATAGATACCCTGCAGACACAGCATGCCACCTGTCAGTGTACAATGCAGAGGTCGGCACCACAGTACTGACTACCTGGACATGCAACACATGCAATTCAGTTGACTATACTAGGTATGCTCAAACACATGAAGGTATAATGGTAATGTCAGTCGACAACATGCGGAACGGTCATACTGGGCATGCTCACACATGTAAACACAAGATGGCCAGATCTGCAACCACCAGTGGTCCGGACATATCTGCCGGTACATTGCTATACTGTTGGATGACTGTGCTGTATGGTATGTGTGTGGTAATGTCTCTTGTCTGTATATTTGCCATGGTGTATTGGTAATTCACATTAGCTGTGTGCGCAGGGTGTTGCTACCAACACTTGCAAAGGACGGTTCTTTGCTTGCGGCCAGAACAAGGCCATTGGATACGGAGCGAGTAAGGCACACTGCAGCAGTTGGTAGCGGTTGTACATGGGTTTGTGCGGTGTTAAGCACTGCTGACCTCTGGTTACAGCTTCTTATACTTGTTTAGACTCCACATTTCTTTAACAGTGCAATACTCACATACTGGTAGCCAAACACGCTTACACCCGCTTGCTTCCTCAATTGCACATGCACCGACAATGGTGCTTGCATTTGTCACTCACGCTGGGTGGGCGCAATCCCTTGTGATGCCTATTACATTGGACTACATGATTACAGTATCTGGTATGGCTGACCATTAGGCAACGGCATGGCATTCGACTGTACAGAATCGGCGGCCTGTCCAGTGAGTTAATCATATTATATGCGTGTTCCTCATACATTCTGCTCCCATCTGGCTAATACATGAGAACCGATACTTTGCAATGCAGACAAGTAAATGTGTTTTGGGAACCACATCCATCTGCTGGGTCATGCTACTACATACCTATTGTAGGTTTTCCACCTTTTAAATTGGCCGAGGTGAGACTTTAGGATTAACACCTGTCCCACTTTGCGTGGGACAGTCCCTCCTTAGGCGTATGTGTCATGCAAAAATAACCTAGACATAGCAAATGTCCTGATTACAGGACAATATTATATTCTACATTTCTCTAATAGTTGCATGCAACAGTTATTGTATATATGTCACTTCTATATGTTATGTGAAGTAGCATAAGCAACTTGACTGCTGCTAGACTAAGCTTTGATTTGTGCTAATATGTATAGTTCTGTACTATGCACGACTGTAGGTATGTTCTGACCTGGTACGTCTGACATTTCTATGGAGCAGGTCCCACTTTGGCCATTTGGAAAGGTGGCAGCCCTATAGGACCTAAATGTAGAGATGTCAGATTTGGCAAGGCAACACATACCCACAGCCAGTAGAAAATAGACTACTTCACCGGTTTGCATAAGTAAAGGTTATTCTTGTAACATTATAGTTGCTAATACTGTTTCTTATAACATCTAGGTGTTTCAGATACAACATAATCATTTTATGCAACCACTACAGACAATATATGGATTCTTTGCCCAAAATCATAGGCCATGTGCCATAATAACATTCATTTTGCAGGACACAACTGCCCAGAGGAGAGTGTCCCTCGCAAAGGTGAACAGGTGGTAACCCCAACCTATTATGCTATCATCTACCTAAGGTAGTCGGCGGAATATGCGCTTTCCGTCACTAGCAGACCTCACATACGAATGGGGGAGAATGAACACTGTATCAGGGACACTGCATAACACCCTCAGGGACACATTTAGATGATTGGTTCTATTAACCTGACACATTGACAGTCCCGGGGCATATGTATTCATTCACATTTGTCGAGGAACATGCTGCTTATGACTCATACATGTTGTCATTAGTCATTACATGTATTCTGCCACCTGTCCACTTAATATCACTAGTTCTGGAAGAGTTTAGTTAGAACTGTGTTAGATTCTGATTCGTAATCACGGACATCCATGATAATCGGGTACAGGGCACTGATATAGTCCCTATGTGTTCCCCAACTGGTTTACGGACTATTCAGTAGACGTGCTCTTCAGGTTTGGGAGGTATGGGCATCTGCTGTGCCCACATAGGAATATTAATTACTTCCACGGGGCGGGCCTAATACATCTCTGCCAACCAACACCTGCACACTTAGGCCCATTATTGCATACCCATGATTCCCCTGACACCCCTCTACAGCACTCATGACTCATACTTACTGTGAGCACAGCTGGGGTATGAGCACAGCTGGGGTATGAACACACCCCCTACACACTGCACACTCTCCCCGTCTCAGGATACATGTCATACGTTTTGTCAACCCATGTGTTATCAGACTTGCACAACCTACTGTTTCGTGTACAGCTACATCCTAGTTGCTTCAATCATTACTGGTTTGCCTACAAGGCAAATTTTTGGTGTCCCGCAAGGGACCCTGTGATCCATGTTTAAAGTGTAGACCTTTCAGATCTCTCCCACTGGCAGTTTCCTGCCCGTGGTGTGGAAAGCAGCGGTGTATTTACCTTTATTGCATGACTGTATGTCTCACCGGCCTAGCTGGGGGGGGGGGGTAGACGTTAGTTGATTGGACCTCCCACTAACATATGCCCAGTCTGAACATATGCTACCCGTAATTGCTGTACCGTAACCTAGGTATATACATGTGTATATCTACAGTAATATATATATATATATATATATATATATATATATATATATATATATAGTTTTTTTTTGGTGTGTATATATATATATGTGTGTATATATATATATATATATATATATATATATATATATATATATATATTTGTTGTCAGTCATTACGTGTATTCTGCCACCTGTCGACCTAATATCACTAGTTCTGGAAGGGTTTAGTTAGGACTGTGTTAGATTCTAATTTGTGATCATGGACGTCCATGATAATCGGGTACAGGGCACTGTTATAGTCCCTATGTGTTCCCCCAATGGTTTACGGACTATCCAGTAGATATGCTCTTACGGTTTGGGAGGTATGGGCGTCTGCTATGCCCACATAGGAATATTAATTACTTCCACAGGGCGGGCCTAATACATCTCTGCCAACCAACACCTGCACACTTAGACCCATTATTGCATACCCATGATTCCCCTACCTGACACCCCTCTAGAGCACACATGACTCATCCTTACTGTGAGTGCAGCTGGGGTATGAACACACCCCTACACACTGCTCACTCTCCCCATCTTGGGACGCACGTTGTACATTTTGTCAATCCATATGTTATCAGACTTGCACAACCTACTGTTCCGTGTACAGCTACATCCTGGTCACTTCAATGATCATAACTTTGCCTACAAGACAAATTTTTGGTGTCCCGCAAGAGACCCTGTGACCCATATTTAAAGTGTAGACCTTGCAGATCTCTCCCACTGGTAGTTTCCTGCTGGTGGTCTGGAAAGCAGCAGTGTATTTTCCTTTATTGCATGTCTGTATGTCTCACAGGCCTAGCTGGGGATGTGTGGGAGGTAGACGTTTGTTTATTGGTCCTCCCACTAACATATGCCCAGTCTGAACATATGTTACCAGTAATTGCTGTAACGTAACCTAGTTATGTACATGTGTATATCTACAGTAACATATATATATATATATATATATATATATATATATATATGACATGACGACAGTTCATATGATCGACTGTTTATTTGGTCGACAGTTCATTTGATCGACAAGCATTTGCCCCTTTCCCCAATGTTGTGTGATACTGGAGTTGATATATATAGTTAGGGGGGGTGTGGGGGGGTGAAGCCCCCCACCTAAAATGCTTGTCGATCAAATGAACTGTTGACCAAATAAACAGTCGATCGTATGAACTGTCGACCAAGTCATATAGACCCATATATACACACATTATATATTTTTTTTGTGTATATATCTATATATGCTGTATGTATGTGTGTGTGTGTATATATATATATATATATATATATATATATATATATATATATATATATATATATATATACACACACACACCTGTGTGTCCGTTGACCGATACATTTCCCGGCGATACGCACTTACACATACCTATTGGGTTTTATATCTGCTTCAACAGCATACTATTGCCTTAGTCATTATGACACCAACACTTTACTCCGGTTAACTTGTAATTGGTATTTAGCAAGTTATACAGTGGACAGATGTCGCAATATGTTCATGTACGGATTACCGATGGTAACTGGGATGTGATAGTGTCATTTCACCTATTCCTCGTCTGCACAGCCTATCATTCCAGCTACTGTATTTGTTTGTCTGTGCACATTCATATTATTTATGTCAATAAACGGAGTGCATGTGTCACAGAGAATGTACTTCAATATATTGTTGTCTGCATGTGCGTATGCATATATACCTATTACGTACTAGCTGACCTACACAGGCCAGTCCATTGGAACCAGCACAACCAACCCTGGCACTCCTGGATCCATAATCGCATAGCCATAGTTTCTCCACCCCACCTGTGTTGAGTTTCCACGCGTAACAGCCATTATCCACCTGATATCGCAGCCATGACACACCTTACACATTGTCCTCTCCAGAGCTTTGGGGCCCTACACACATTTTGTACCACCTCGTGTATTCACAGGGTCTCCTGCCATTTATATTTGCATATACGTGCCTTTCCAGGTGTTATGGATTATGGCCATTTGTGGTTTACAAGTGTAGGTGGTCACAACATGAACTACATTCCGTCTGTGTTTAATGTAGACGTAGCAGTTCAACGATGTTATGCCCACTGGTAGAACCCTGCCTCTGGTGTAAATAGCGGTGCTCTGCTCACTCTTGGGCAGCTTTATCTGACATATGCTGCAAGCACTATATAATACCTTAGTTGCTCTAGATTCCCCTCACAACCCTTGTGTATGCTTTATTCTTACGGCGTTCATTCTTCAAATAAATAAATAATATATATATTATATATATATATATTTCATGTCTGTGGATATATATCTATATACACACACACATATATGTGTGTGCGTGTGTGTATGTATGTATGTATGTATGTATGTGTGTATATATATATATATATATATATATATATATATATATATATATATATATATATGTATGTATATAAGTTAATCTGTACATAAAAAACATACATTTGCTATGCTGAGAGCCACTTACACCCGCGCAGGCGCACTCGCATATGCTGCACAGCAAAACAACAGGAATCAGCACAGGATCCAAAAGCAGCTTTATTTTCTGTTTCTCACTCTAGCGCCTCGGCCACAGTAAGCCTTCAAGGAGTAAACTAACAATACTAAAGCACACTTTATATAGTCACAAAAATCATTCAATTACATCATTAAACAATTAATCAATAAAATTGATATGCACCTACAAGCTAAATAACATTCTTCCAATTACATTATGTATTCAAGCCTCTAGGTACTAAAGTGTCATATTTTAAAATAAAAGTAGTTTCCTTCTTTAAAAGTAATCTACCCACAACTAATTCATCAGGTTCCATTTTAGCTACCTGTTGTAAAATGGTACCTTTTAAACTCTCACTACTGCCATTGTGAAATTCACAAAAATGTAAGGCTAAAGGGCTCTCCATTTTTTTATTTCTTATGTCCCTCAGATGTTCTAAAAGTCTAACCTTAAACATTCTTTTCGTTTGACCGATGCACTCGCATATGCTTACTGTGAGTTACATATGTTTACTGCCGATTCTTTGTGCTTATGTGTGCCTTATTCATTATGACAGTACCACTTTGATTGAAGGAATCCTGTTAATGGCCCCATGCGAAACACATGTTCACCTTTACATGTTTAAATGTTGGCTTTACAGCACAGCGACATTCATTCCACAAGAAAATGATATGTGCTATAGTTGGACTTGAACCGGGAATGCCTTTACGTTAGGAGGATGCTCTAACCACTACACTATTGGTGTTCTGCTTCATTTATATGTATACCCATGGTTCATAGCTACCCTAACATACGCCTCAATGCTTCACTTACACAGCAGGCATCCATTCTCCTGCTGGGAAAACCACAGTACTACACATGCACCATTCCCTATTCCCTACTCCTCTGGACCCATGCTGCATGTTTACTCACTCCAAGGATATTCAGAACTCCAAAGCTTATAGTCCTGGCACATACGTGTATTTGATTGTCAGGGTGTTCATGTGGTCATCCGGGTTTAGGCTTGTCCGACTGGAGACTGGAACAGCCCTGTACCCATTTGAAAGTCAGAATTAGAACATGGACAGAGTTAGTCCCAATGTTAACATTCTACCTGTGTTTACAGATGCAGGGGTTTGGCCACCTCTGACCAGATTATTATGTCGGCACTACATAATACGGGGTGGGGTGGTTCCACTGGTGTTTTCCTTCATATTCGTTATGACTGCTTTACTGTGACCATGTTCATTCATTCAAATATATATATATATATATATATATATATATATATATATATATATATCTGTCTGTACATACACATACATATACACCTACATACCTATTTACATTTCCCATGCAGTTGAATGTCCACCGCGCATCCCTGCTGTCTTTACCTCCCTATATCTGAAGGATATTATTCTGGCCATCACATAAAATTAGCGGACCTTGCATGGCTTGGACACAGAAACAGACACACACAGTCACCAGTTTAACCACTACACCATCCGTGGTACATTCCGCATGGATGGCAGTTAGGATATATGACTTCACTACAGGTATTCAACAGTACTGGCAAAAAATGTGACAGTTGGTTGGTGTACATATGTGTACAGACCTCTCAACCACTCAGGGACTAATTTCGACAAGGACAAATCAGGGACAATCACAGACACTTAGTACTATTAACTTGAAACGTGTTGACAGATTCAGAGCATATGTATTAATACTTATTTTCTGACGTTAAAGACGTCTATTACTCGTGTCATTCAACACCTTTCCTCTGAAGGTCACTGGTTTTAGGGGGATTAAGAGGCTGGCCAGTTATTGTGTGAATGCTCTGACCATTGGTAGGGTTGCCACATTTTCATATGGCCAAGATGGGATATATTCGGGACACACCAGATTTTTCAGGCCAACACATACCCACGGTCAGTACAGGGTTTAGAACTTTAATTATTTTCCTAGATGAGAGCTTATTCTTGTAGCAGTTTAGTTGCTTATTCTGTTTCTTGTAAGATTTACGTATTTTACATACAGAAATAACTGTTTTAGGCAACTGTTACATGAAATATGGTGCATAGTTATTTCCTACAATCACAGGACATTTGCCATTGTATCATTCTTGGTCAGAACACACCTACCCAAACAGGGACTGTCCCTCACAAAGTGGGACAGGAGGTACCCTGCTTACGTCAGTGCCTTAATCACCCTATATCCAACTGCCACTATGCGAATGTGTAAAGTATATTTTCTCGATAATTAATGTGGGGAGCCGTGCATCACGGTCAGGTGTTTAATCCCGGGTAGTAGGTTCTGCATGACCGGCTGGAGGCGGAGCAGTCTCGTGAACCACTACTGCACATACAACTTGTGTCCAGATGTCTACAGGACTGGACATCGTGTCGTGATACCAAGTCTGATGTTTACACAGGATACTTATCCCATGAAGTATATCCAAAAATTGAGCAAGACAATAACCTTCGATTTTTTTGGATTTACGAAAACATGATAGGGTTTTACATGCAAGGGATACATAGTTTGCAATCTTGACACTGCCTAGGGTGAGACTGCCTACTAGATATGAGTCGTGGTCACTATGTGCAGATATGGCTGCGCCAAGCTAGCAGCCCGAGTATGGCTGGATTTGGTGGACGTTCAGGAATGGGGGGGGGTTGTGTGCTGTAGAGGGGATGATGGGTATTCAATTATGCATCCAGGTGTGTTGTAGTTGGATGGCTCAGTTCCATCCAGATCATTATGTGGGCATGTGCCAGTGACGTTTCTGTACATGCATATTGCACATTTTAATATTCATATGTTTGTGTGATTGTGTTCTACGGTATGGCCTGTCAGGTTGTATTGCGGATGTGTACGTTTGTTCTTTGTGTTTCTTTCTGATTCACCCACTGCTCCCTCATACACCTCCAGTTCACCTATTGTGCATCCAACACAGTCTCCACTTTGCAGATTATTACATTACCCACCCCCCCACACCCATATTCCACACACTCCATCCATCCCTTCTCTGGTTGATGGCCCATGGCACGGTTAAGGGAACACATTGCATACACTACATATCTTTGGTACCTGTATGGTTGTGAGGACTACCCTAGCATTTTTCACCTCCCACATGCTGTACATCATGCACATAGGTACACGCAAATACTTATCTTTCATGACATGGTAGGTAGACCCGGGTAATACCCGTTCATCTTTGACCCATCCTGACAAGGATGCCTTGGACCGCAAATGGGCAGATTTTGGCTGAATGCTCTGACCATTGGTAGGGTTGCCACCTTTTCATATGGCCAGGATGGGATATATTCAGGACACACATCAGATTTTACAGGCCAACACATACCCAAGGTCAGTACAACGGATAGTACTTTTGTTTTATGCCTAAATGTAAGCTTACTGTTGTAGCAGTTTAGATGCTTCTTCTGTTTCGTTTACTTGCTTATTCTATTTCTTGTAACATGTAGGTATGTTACATATGGAGATAACTATTGTATGCGACTGTTACATGAGATGTGGGACATAATTATGTCATACGGTCGCAGGATATTTTACATTTATAATGGTTTTGGTATGGACACAACTGCCCAGATGGGGACTGTCCCTCACAATGTGGGACAGGTGGTAACCCTGACCACTGGGCTAGACTTAGCTATTGGTGGAGTGCTAACACGATGCGTTTTGCTTCCACTTGGTATAACTATCAACACTGCATTAGAATACGGGCACGAGGTTTTAAATATCATTTGTTCGAGGGATGGGGGCCTCAATATTCGGCTACGTGCATTTGTGTTTGCTTCTTATTTTTGTGTTCGCAAGAACTGTCTTGCATGCTTTGCATACGTTTCAGTATCCACGGACACTGGCAGGTGTGATTACTATTGGAGGCAGGCTGTAATATTCAGCATTTTAGGTTGCACGTAAACAGCCGACATGTCCACTCCTCCGTGCGGTGCTTCGACACGCCCCATGCATTCCTGCACGTTTCCTATGCACATGGATGTGGTGGCAGCGTGCCTTCATTAATATGCATATGGCACTACTGCGCCATCTGTATGCCGCACGGTCGGTGCAAGCCTAACGCCGGCCTTGCGCCGAGCTTCATGAATCCCGGGGAGAGTTTATTAGGTAGAATGTGGGAAAGAGATGGGACTGGGGGAGTGTCCCAGATCAAATCTACAGTGGAGCAGGCAACTGCAAAAGCCACCAAATTTAAACTGCAAGCCAAAAATAGGGAGGGTGGATGGGACAAAACAGTTTCAACAGAGATCTAAGCAACAACTAAAAGTACAGACTCTAAAACCAAAAACATATACTCAGCTCTGTATATTTGCAGATAGATTGGAAAGCAGTCTGTCAGAACAGGGAGACAACAGTTTCAACAGAGATCTAAGCAACAATTAACAAACTCTAAAACCAAAAAATATACCCAGCTCTATATATTTGCAGATAGATTGGAAGGCAGTCTCTCAGAACACAAGTTTCAGCAATTAAATGCAGGCTGTTACTAACAGGTCTAATTTTATGGAAATGTGTTTAATTAGCAATAATAATCCAGGGAAGATAATTATATTCAATACAAGAGGAAATAACAGTATTAACTCATTACTTAATACTAAAACACACGCAGTCAATACAGTGACCCTGAGCTACTCCTCATAATCTTCAGTTGGAATCATGACTCTGTCATGGTGGTAATTAGGTCAGAGTCTATCAAATAGTTCAACGTTTGAAATTGTGAAAAAAAAATAATTTGGCTACAAACAGCTTATTATTGCAATTTACACAAAAAATGGCCACTGCCTTTATCTCACTGGGCAGCAAAAACTTGGAACACAATCCTTGTAACTATCAGGACTTCACCAAATTAATCAAACCTTCAAGTCCACAGTAAAAAATTTTTTCTGTGAAACTTATGGCTCTGCTCTAGGATAATACCTATTTTCCTGATCCTAATTCCTCCTTGCCACATCTCTTCTCCCACTGTCCTCTTCCTTACCCGCTCTACCTACAACCACACTGTACCTCTCATGCTGTATAAATCTTATTACCTGTCTCTTATCTTACTTCTCCACCCTACTACTCTTCAGCTCCTGAAGCCCTCTACTTCCCAGTTACTATTTTTTCTTCTTAAATTTTGAAATTTCTAATTGCATAAAATATTATTTTTTGTTTGTCTTAAACTACTTTTCATTTTACTAATTGTAATATAAACATTTGTCAGCTCTCTGCTTGTTATACAAAAATGTGTTGCATTTTTTAATTTTATTACGTTACTGAGCATTGGAGATATTCTGCCCGGGCCTCCAATGAAAATCATCTTTTGCCCAGTCAGACTTTCCCAGTCAACAAATATAACTAAATAAAAATAAGCAAAATATGGCAAGAGCTGCTTAAATGCAATGCACAACAGAGAGAGATTTTTTTTATGGTAGTAATGACTGCATTGTCTAGTATTGACAAATACCCAGGGTGTGAAACAGTGACCAAGTCTTTATTGTGGAATTATAATGTAAACAACTGGTATCAGAGGAAAATGAAATACCAACAGGTTTATAATCATTTCTTCGATGAATGAACATGATCTAAAAAATTAGGCCCATGATAAACCAATAACACTGATTCAATGTAAAATATAAATATGAGGAAGACTTGGTCAGTAAAAGTCAAAGCCAATGAACAATCTTCTTATTATATTACCAAAGCAAGATAGAAGAATAGGAATGTAGTATTGTTGATATTTTCATTAAGATGGGGAAATATCTTCCAGTATATTTAGTTCTCACTTTTTTCAAAAAGAATATACACAATATACATTTAGTAAAAATGGTGAAGAAGCAGATGCCTTTATGATATATGAGACTGTAGGGCTTGCTGCAGAAATGCGTTGTATTAGTGTAGCATATCTGGAGAACATCCAGGGGACATTCTTTATCAGAATAGAAGTTGCCAACTGCTTCTTATATGTGTTTTTTCTCATCCACAAAAGTGGACCAATACTGGACCAAACTTATGGTTTCAATATGTTTTGATATGTTAGTTGTGGTTTAAATTCTTGCCAATTCTGCATTATTGGTATCCTTCCTTGTCTCCCAAGTAAAGAAGCGCTGGACCCAGAGGTTTACCTGGTTAACACATGAAATATATGATAAATAAATTCAATATTTCCCTTCACCCCTACCATCTGCTTTGCGTTCTCTATTTTCTTTCTCCTATTGCAATTACTAGCTTTCTAAATAACGTATATACATTGGTACTCTTATATTCTCATTTAAACTGTCACACTTCAATGACTCCTCACTACTCATTACGTCTTACTCTTCTTCCATTGTCAACCATTCTCTTAATCATACTGTGAACTACACCCATAGATGTACTTCAAGGCTTACTCTCATCCTTTTGTTTCCCTTCCAGTAAGTCTGCACTTATTTTATTAAGATTTTATTGAACTACACCATTTAGAATTCATCAAAAACATTTTACTGTATTACAACTATTACTTCCTGTTTTAATGACATTTTATATATATATATATATATATATATATATATATATATATATATATATATATATATACAGATACATAGCTATAGCTGCAGATTGTATGGATCAACATTACAACATCAAAATCACACATAGTTGTATTAGGGTTACCACCTGTCCCACTTTATGAGGGACAGTCCCTCTTAGGGCAGTTGTGTCCTGCAAAAAAACCCTGAAAAAATGGCAAATCTCCTGAGATTTTAGGACAAAATTATTTCCTATATTTTATGTAATAGTTGCATAAAACAGTTATTCTGTATCTGAAACACCTAAATTTTATAAGAAACAGAATAAGCAACTAAAATGCTACAAGAATAAGCTTTTATTTAGGCAAAAAAAGTGAAGTTCTGTCCTTGATACTGCCATGGGTATGTTTTGTCCTGCAAAATCTGACGTTTTCACCAAAAATGTCCCACTTTGGGCATTTGAAAAGGTGGCAACCCTAAGTTGTATCCCATCCATATTGATCACAAAAACTGAATTCCAAACCTCAAACAAAAAAAAAAAAATTCTAAAAAAAAATCTTTTAAGGGGGGGGGGGCAAGAATTCTGAAAAATGCTGGTAGCAAAAGGGTTTGAATTTCTGAACATTCAGTGCTATTAATAGAACCCATGTGTGTGTGTGTTCTTGGTCACCTTGCATTGAATGCATATTGCAGTTTATTGTGATGGTACAGTACATTACAAATCCTAGCACTCTTCTAAATCTCCTCTAAAAGTGGGGCAGTACCCAGTAGGACATATCCAGTCGACAAATAAAAACTAACAAAAGAATGTCAAACTCAACATAGTATAAGCACTGCTATTATTGTTTAGCTAGTAAGTCAATGATGGCATCATACCAGATAGAAACAGACTATTTTCTCATCCACAAAAGGGGACTGATACTGGACCAAAGTTACACTCTCAATATTTCAGAACAAGCATAACCCTAAATTCAGTGTATAATTACTGGAACATGCATTTCCCCAATAAAATGAAGTAGGAGATACAACATTGCTGGCTCATGAATAACATGACTTGTCAAACATATATCCTGCTTCATAAAGGTTGTAGCAGTTTCTGAGCAATTCTCAGCTGGTATGTCCCAAAGATTGCCATTTCATATAGTTCTCAGATCCAGAGACAATATGTATCCAGTACAGGTGCGCTTTGTGAAGGCTGCCAGCCTAGCCAGATAGAATTTTATAGATAATTCTGTCATCTGTAAATATTAATGTAAACCACAGGCTTGTTGTCTTAAATGGTAAAAATAGTGTTACATGTGGAAATGGAAATAAAAAATGTAACAGTGCACTCTACTGATTAAGTAAAGCATGTTGTGACCCTTTGATGTAAACACGGCTCCAGCCAGTCTAGATGAAGGAATTCTTGCTATTGTTGTAAGGCCATAATTTGCATGCAAAAATGTCCTTTATTGCTCTGGTTTCTGCCCAGAGGTGAAGAATGTAAATGTAGTTTTTGTTAGCCTGGGAACCCAGGGAAGTGTGAAGAATGATGTAATGTGAACCAGGAATGTAATTTTAAAAACAGAGAGAATCAGAGAGCATTAAGCATTTTTGTCTTGACCATCCAGCACTGTCTTGCTCTATATGTAAGTTTATCTTGGACTTGTGTTTTCTCTTAGAAACAGCTAGAAACTAGAAAGATTAGACTAAGTATTCTTCTGTGATGTCAGAACTGTACTACTGAATTATTTTAAGCATTTCTCTGATCTCTGAACTCTTGACTAGTACTGTGTAGTAAAAAGTATTGTCTTGCGTTTTGACTATTTGTTATTAAATATTTTTAAACCCTTTCAACTGTGGCTGGTTTTATAGAGATTATTTAAGCTCTTTGGAGTACGTGCATGCTTTTGGTAAAATTGTACAAAGCCACTCTAATAGCTCTAGCCCTGGGCTATACTACCAATTGGATAATAATATTTCACAGTAATAATTGGACACCCTTTTAAGGGCATTTGACTAGCTGATAAATATTAGTAAGTGGTGGCAGCTGGCACTACCGTATAGTCTGGGGAAAAGGGGAACAGCTGGAGAACCTGTGCCAGCCCTCCCCAGGAGTATCTGTGTGGTTGTATAAACTCTTCTCAAAGTGTGTATGTGTGTGTGTCAGCTACTTGAGCAGGGACACGAGACACTGGTTGGACAGAGGGGGTGCTAGAGGTTTTAGTTTGCCAACTAGACTGAGATCTGGACCCTATACCTGTGCCAGTGGGGAGTCTTACTGGGGACCTGGAGAACAAAGGAGGGACCAGCCCCGGACTGACTGTGATCTATGTGTACTCTTAAGGGAAATTGCACTTTGCTGTGGGTATTTGTTATCCTTTCCTCCTATATGAGACACCCCTCACTGGTGTTAGTGGTGAGGATTGAGGCTCCTTGATTGCTGGGCCAGGGCACGGGCATCACATATTAATTGTTTGGCTGTCGTGGGGATATCAACACCACATATTAATTGGTTGGCAAATACTAATTGGCTTGTAGTGGTGTGGGTAGAGTGAATTCCTATAGCTTGTGTACAGTGAGCTCTGAAGGTGTTTTGCACTCTAAATAAGCACACAGTGAATACTCAGAGTTCAGATCACAATTGTTTTATTTCTTTTGTTAGCTTAGTTAGTCGGGGTGAGCAGGCAGCATGTCAGCAGAGGAGTATGGAAAGCTGACAAGGAGCCAACTGGCTGAGATGTGCCAGGCTAGGGGAATGGTGCATGGAAACCTGACTAAGGCAGACCTGATTGCAGCCTTGGTTACAGCTGCATCAGAAAACAGCAATCAGACTGGCAGTGGAGATATGATACCCTTGGAGAATGGACTTGAGTTGGAGGCCAGGCCTTTGGAGATAGAAGCCAAGGAAAAGGAGTGCCAGGGGATGCATGAGAGGGGAAAATGCTGACTCTTCGCCAGAGTCATGGAGGTAATGGGGAAGGGAGTAACTGGAACCTAGAAGTACAAAAGGTCAGTAAATTTCTTCTGCAGTATAAAGAGGGGGATAATTTTGATAGTTTCATTTATATGTTTGAGAGGGTATGCAAACAGTACAGTGTTGACCAAAGGCTCTGGGTACGGTTCCTGACCCACTTACTCCATGGTAAAGCTGTAACTGTTTTGTCAAAAATGGCTGACATTGTATGTTTTAATTATACTGCTGTTAAAAATCATTAGTTAGAATTCTTTAAGCTAACACCTGAAATGTATAGGAAAAGGTTTCATGATCACAGACGCAAGGCAGATGAAAGTGTGTGTGAATATGTTGCTGAACTGAGCACTTATTTCCATACGTGGGTGAGTGGATGTCAGGTCACCACTTTTGAAGGGCTGGCGGACCTTTTGGCGAGGGAACAAGCCCTTAGCACTTTGCCTGAGGACATGAGGATCTGGTTAGCTGATAGACAATGTGCTACTTCAGATGAGTTGGGGAAGAAGGGAAACCTATACCTGGTAAGCAGGGCAGCACTGCACAGGAAAGGGACCCCCAGTACTGCTCATGGGTCTAAAGGAACCCATGGTGGGCAGCCCAGACTGCCCCAATAGAATCTGCCAGTAGCAGGGGAAGCCACTAGTCCAGGTATACGTCCAGGAGCTAGGGTTAAATGTTTTGAATGCAACCAGTGGGGCCATGTGGCATATAGGTGTCCATGGAGGCAAGGTGGGGAAACACAAGGTGAGGGAGCCAGTAAGTGGGAAAGGCAAAATGCCAGTAGTAGGTTGTCTTGGGACAAAAAGGGTGCCAAACTACCACCAGAGTTTATATCCTATTGTAGTGAATGACAAATAGGCCATTGCCAAGAAAGACACAGCCTCTGATATAACCATTGTAAAGCCTGTAATGGTTACAGAGGAGCACTACTTGCCTGGGCAGTCAACTCCAGTCAGGGCTTTAGGAGGGATCCCATTCCAAATACCTTTGGCTAGGGTTTATCTTGACTGGGAGGGTGGAAAAGGAAGCCAGCAAGTAGGTGTGTTTGAGGATATACCTGCAGATGTTCTGATAGGGGATGATTTTGATAGTGCAGTACCCTGTGCTTGTGCAGTTACATGCAGTCAGGCTTGGAGACAAGCAGGTAAGTCTGGTAGCCTGGGAGAAACCCAGACAGACTGCATACTTGCAGCCAGGACTGGGAGGTGGTTACTTCAGGGAGGGAGCTACCCTGTAGCAGTGAAGGACTGAAGGTGAGCCACAGCTGCTTGGGGGTACTGATGGTCCCTTGGACAGAGTGACTGCAAAGGTAGAGGTGAGTAGTAGTACCCAAGCTGACAGTGAGGCACCACTGTCAAAGGATGCCAGGCTTCCTGTGGAAGGGGAGCTAGGAAGGGTTACAAGGAGAGAGTTGAAACAGGCTCAGCTCTCAGACCCTACATTGCAAGGCCTGAGGCAGGTAGCTAGGGAGGCACCTCATTCTCAAGGAAAGGGGGAATCTGTATACTGGGACAAAGGGTTACTATACAGAGAGTGGACCCCTGAGCAAGGGCTAGACAGTGAGAGAGTACAGCAGTTGGTAGTGCCTAGAGCCTACCATCTGGCACTTCTAGCCATAGCCCATGATATTCCCTTTGCAGGTCATATGGGCATAAAACGTACAAAGAGGTGTATTATGAAAATCTTCTATTGGCCTGGAATTTCCAGAGATGTAACAGGATACTGCAGGACCTGTGAGCAGTGCCAAAAGGTAGGCAAGGCAGGAACAAGGTGAGAGCTCCTTTGATGCCTTTGCCTGTGATTGAGGAGCCATTTCAGAGGGTAGCTATGGATATTATGGGTCCTCTGAGTGCCTCAAGTTCCACAGGGAAAAAGTATATCCTAGTGGTAGTGGACTATGCTACACGATACCCTGAGGCAGTGGCTTTGTCCTCCATTGAGGCAGAGAAGGTGGCAAATGCATTGTTAGAGATTTTCAGCAGGCTAGGTTTCCCAAATGAAACATTGACTGACAGCGGTGCCAATTTCATGTCAGACCTGCTAGCCTGTCTGTGGAAGTCCTGTGAGGTGAAGTACATGAAGACCACCCCCTACCATCCCCAGACTAATGGTCTTGTTGAGAGGTTAAACTCTACAATCACGTCCATGCTACGGGCATTTGCAGATCAGTTTAAGAGGGAGTGGGACAAATATTTGCCCCCTCTGTTTGCTTAGAGAGAAGTTACCCACGAATCCACAGGTTTTTCACCCTTTGAGTTGCTGTATGGGCATAGGGTGAGGGGACCTCTAGATTTAATTCGAGGTGAGTGGGAAGGTGCGTGCAAGTCTCACAAGGAGTCTGTTGTGGCATACATCCTAAACCTCAGGACAAGACTCAGGGAACTCATGGGCTTGGCCCAGGAGAACCTGGCAGAAGCCCAACAACAGAAAAAGGTGTGGTACGACAGGAATGCTCGAGACAGAGAGTATGCTGTGGGGCAGCAGGTAATGGTTCTCATTCCTATCAGACACAACAAGCTGCAAGCAGCTTGGGAGGGACCCTACAAGGCGGTAAGAAAAGTGATGTTAATTACATAGTGGAACTGCTAGGCAGAAAGCAGGGGCACAAATTGTATCATGTTAACATGATGAAACCTTACCATGATAGGGAGGCCCTTGTGCTGAGCATTTGCAGTGGATTGCAGGAGGAGTCGGAGGGAGATCTGAGGAATGATATCCTCAGTGAGGCTCGGGCTGACACCTCAGTGGAAGGGGAAGTAATGTCCCAGAAGCTATCTCCTACCCAGGTTTGAGAAATCCGAGCAGTGTTGCAGAAATTTGGGATCATTTTCACTGGGAAACCAGGGTGCATCCACCTGGGGTGGCACCAGATGGATACAGGACCCCAAAGGCCTATAAGGCAGGCCCCTTATAGAGTGCCTGAGAGAGTCAAACAGACTCTGAGGGAGGAAGTACAGGAAATGTTGGAACTAGGGATGATTCAAGAGTCCAACAGTCCCTGGACCTCCCCAGTGGTGCTGGTGTCAAAGAAGGATGGCAGCACCAGGTTCTGTGTGGACTACAGGAAATTAAATAGTCACACAGAGTCAGATGCTTACCCCATGCCTAGGACAGATGAGGCCCTAGAGCAGCTGGGTGGGGCTAAGTATCTTACAACCACTGATCTTACCAAGGGTTACTGGCAGGTGCCCTTGACTCCCAGTGCTAGAGAAAAGTCAGCCTTTGTGACTCCTTTTGGCTTGTATGAGTTCAGCAAGATGCTCTTTGGGATGAAGAATGCCCCAGCAACTTTCCAGAGGCTGGTAGATCATTGTCCTAGCAGGAGCAGGAGGGATTGCTCTTGCTTACCTAGATATTGCCACCTACAGCCATTCCTGGACAGAGCGCCTTCAGCATGTCAGGGAGGTGCTGGGAAGACTACAGAGGGCAGGGTTGACCATTAAGCTGAGCAAATGTCAGGTGGGTATGGCAGAAGTCTCCTACCTAGGACATAGAGTGGGGAGTGATAAGATAAGCCCAGAACTTGTCAAAGTAGAAGCCATTCAGGCATGGCCTGCACCTGTTATTAAAAAGCAGGTGAGGGCATTTTTAGGGACAGCAGGGTACTACAGAAAGTTCATCCCCAGTTATAGTACCATAGCTGCTCCCCTCACAGACCTGACAAAAAAGAACAGGCCAGATAAGGTAGTGTGGACCCCAGCATGTGAGCAGGCATTCCAGAAGCTTAAAGAAGCTTTGGGAGGACCCCCTGTGTCAGCCAGTCCAGATTACAGCAAATAATTTGTTGTGCAGGTGGATGCTTTGAACCATGAGGTGGGGGCTGTACTTAGCCAGATTTCTTCAGAGGGGGAAGAGCACCCAGTGGTTTATCTCAGTTGTAGGCTCCAACCCAGGGAGGAATGCTATGCAGCTGAAGAAAAGGAATGTTTAGCCATAGTGTGGGCACTGCAGAAACTTCAGCCTTATCTGTATGGAAGGAAATTCACTGTTATGACAGATCACAACCCCATAACATGGTTAAACAGAGCCAGTCAGCAAAATGCCAAGTTGATAAGATGGAGACTAAGGTTTCAAGCATATATGTCAGTGCAGCACTGCAGTGGGATTAGCAATCCAGATGGGCTCTCAAGACAGGGAATGGGGTAAGGTATACGCAGATAGACCTAACCTCTCAAGCAATGTTTCTCAAGGGTCACTTGAAAAACTAGCTTGAGTTCTCGGCGGGGGGGGGGGATGTGAAAGTTGCTAGCCTAGCCAGATAGAATTTTATAGATAGCTCTGTCATCTGTAAATATTAATGTAATGGCTTGTTGTCTTAAATGGTAAAAATAGTGTTACATGTGGAAATGGAAAAAATGTAACAGTGCACTCTACTGACCAAGTTAAGCATGTTGTGACCCTTTGATGTAAACACAACTCCAGCCAGTCTAGATGAAGGAATTCCTGCTATTGTTGTAAGGCTAGAGTTAATGGCCAGAATTTGCATGCATAAATGTCCTTAATTGCTCTAGTTTCTACCCAGAGGTGAAGAATGTAAATGTAGTTTCTGTTAGCCTGGGAACCCAGGGAAGTGTGAAGAATGATGTAATATGAACCAGGAATATGATTTTAAAAACAGAAAGAATCAAAGAGTATTAACCATTTTTGTCTTGACCATCCAACTCACCAGCACTGTCTTGCTCTATATGTAAGTTTATCTTAGACTTGTGTTTTCTCTTAGTCTAATCTTTCTAGTTTCTAGCTATTTCTAAGTGTTTTTCTGTGATGTCAGAACTGTACTACTGACTTATTTTAAGTATTTCTCTGTGATCTCTGAACTCTTGACTAGCACTGTGTAGTAAAAAGTATTGTCTTGTGTTTTGACTATTTGTTATTAAATATTTTTAAACCCTTTCAACTGTGGCTGTTTTTGTAAAGATAATTTAAGCTCTTTAGAGTACTTGCATGCCTTTGGTAAAATTGTACAAATCCACTCTAATAGCTTTAGCTCTGGGCTATACTACCAATTGGATAATAATACTGCACAGTAATAATTGGGCACCATCTTAAGGGCCTTTGAGTAGCTGATAAATAGTAGTGGGTGGTGGCAGGTGGTACTACTGTATAGTCTGGGAAAAAGGGGCACAGCTGGAGAACCTGTGCCAGCTTTCTCCAGGAGTGTATGTGTGGTTGTATAAACTCTTCTCAAAGTGCGTGTGTGTGTGTGTGTGTGTGTGTGTGTGTGTGTGTGTGTGTGTGTGTGTGTATATGTGTCAGCTACTTGGGCAGGGACACAAAGCACTGGATGGACAGAGAAGGTGCTGGAGGTTTTAGCTTTACCACTAGGCTGAGATCTGGACCCTACAGCTGTGCCAGTGAGGAGTCTTATTGGGGACTTGGAGAGCAAGGGAGTGACCAGCCCCAGACTGACAGTGATCTTTGTGTGCTCTTAAGGGAAATTGCACTTTACTGTGTGCATTTGTTATCCTTTCCTCCTATATGAGACGCCATTCACTGGTGTTAGTGGTGAGGATTGAGGTTCCTTGATTGCTGGGTCAGGGCACGGGCGTCACACACTTCAAAAGGAAACTTCATTCAGTCTGCAAGCAATGATAGCACCAAGAGAATTAACATAACTATTTTCATAATAGCAAACAATGTGACACAGAACAGTGACTGAAAGTAAGAAATTTGAGCAAGAAAAAAGTTTCCCCAATGGGGTACTTAGCTTTAATGAAGACTTCGGATCTGAAATTCGAATTTGAAAATCTCAGGAGTCGGCCAACCGGCACTTGCAAACTGCTTTTGCTTCGGGCACCGTGCGGCAAGAAAGACTGAAGAAAATGGCATCTGCTGCATCTTTTATACCCCTGGCACACTGACGTCAGGGAGGAGGTGACAGCAACTGACTCCGGACCTAGACTTTGGAATTCAAGCCGACTACGGGTAGCCTGCCAGCAGGACAACCCAATTGTAATGACTGCAACAGTGAAACACGATGAACATCAAATAAATACAAGAAATGTAAGGGACAAGACTTTTAAATAACCCTAGTAATAATCACATCGCTGATGATTCAGCTTCCATACCAGGATTTTTCTTTCAAAAATGGTAAAATGTATCATATAATGGACCGTGCTTGAGCGATCTGGTGAATTTTATATGTGAACATTGTGGAAAATGCAAATATATCTTTATGTGCATGACATAAAATTGATAAACATTTTACCATATTTCAGTTTATTGGGGATGCACAAGCCAGTGCATTTCTTTGTGCTGGTCCCAAGCCCAGATAAATGGAGAGGGTTGCATCAGGAAGGGCATTCGGTGTAAAATTTTGCCAAATCATACATGCGGACAACAGTACGAAGATACATATCGGATCAGTTGAAGCCCAGGTTAACGACGACTGCCACCAGTACTGTTGGCCAAAAGGGTGATGGCGGAAATTGGGCTACTATCGGCCGAAGGAGGAGAAGAGGGGGAAGGCATGCTCGAAGGCTGGTAAAGGCTAGGACTGTGATAGTAAGGGTCAGAACTTTGAATGGTGGCAGTATGGCTGGTATAGAGAGAGAGCTAGCTGATATGATGGACCGAAGGAAGGTTGGTATATCGTGTGTGCAAGAAACCAGATGGAAGGGGAGCAAGGCTAGGTGTATCGGAGGTGGGTTCAAATTGTTTTATCATGGTGTGGATGGGAGGAGAAATGGCATAGGGGTTATCCTGAAGGAACAGTATGCTAAGAGTGTTTTGGAGGTGAAGAGAGAGCCGGAGAGAGTGACGTTTATGAAGCTTGAAATTGATGGTGTAATGATGAATGTTGTTAGTGCATATGCTCCACAAGTTGGGTGTGCGATGGATGAGAAAGAAACATTTTGGAGTGAGTTGGATGAAGTGGTAATGACTGTACCCAAGGGTGAGAGACTGGTGATTGGAGCAGATTTCAATGGGCATGTTGGTGAAGGGAACAGAGGGGATGAGGAAGTGATGGGTAGGTATGGTGTTAAGCAAAGGAATGCAGAAGGTCAGATGGTAGTGGATTTTGCAAAAAGGATGGACATGGCTGTGGTGAATACATATTCTAACAATTTGGAGGAGCATAGGTTGGCATACAAGAGTGGAGGAAGATGCACACAGATGGATTTATATCTTATGTAGAAGGGCCAGTCTGAAGGAGATTGGAGACTGTAAAGTGGTGGCAGGGGAAAGTGTAGTTAGGCAGCATAGGATGGTGGTTTGTAGCATGACATTGGTGATCAAGAAGAGGAGGATGAGTGTGAGGGCAGCACCAAGATCAAATGGTGGAAATTGAAAAAGGGTAATTGTGAGGTGGAGCTCAGGGAAGAGTTAAGACAGGCACTGGGTGGCAGTGAAGAGTTACCGAATAGCTGGGTAACTACAGCAGAGCTAGTAAGAGAGATGGCTAGAAAGGTGCTTGGTGTGACATCTGGAAAGACAAAGGAGGACAAGGAGACCTGGTGGTGGAATGAAGAAGTACAGGAGAGTATACAGAGAAAGAGGACGGCGAAGAAGTGGTGGGATTGTCAGAGAGATGAAGAAAGTAGACAACAGTACACGGAGATGAGGTGCATGGCAAAGAGAGAGGTGGCTAAGGAATAGGCATATGAAGAGTTGTATGAAAGGTTGGACACTAAGGAGGGAGAAAAGGACCTGTACCGATTGGCTAGACAGAGCGACCGAGCTAGTAAAGATGTACAGCAGGTAAGGGTGATAAAGGTTAATGAGGGAAATGTACTCACAAGTGAGGAGAGTGTGTTGAGCAGATGGAAAGAGTACTTTCAGGGGCTGATGAATGAAGAGAATGAGAGGGAGAGAAGGTGGGATGATGTGCAGATAGTGAATCATGAAGTGCAGTGGATTAGCAAGGCGGAAGTAAGGATAGCTATGAAGAGGATGAAGAATGGAAAGGCTGTTGGTCCAGATGACATACCTGTGGAAGCATGGAGGTATTTAGGTGAAATGGCAGTGGAGTTTTTAACTAGATTGTTTAATGAAATCTTGGAAAGTGAGAGGATGCTGGAGGAATGGAGAAAAAGTCTTTGTACCGATTTTTAAGAATAAGGGTGATGTGCAGAGCTGTAGTAACTACAGAGGGATTAAATTGATCAGTCACAGCATGAAGTTATGGGAAAGAGTAGTGGAAGCTAGGTTAAGAAGGGAGGTGATTATTAATGATCAGCAGTATGGTTTCATGCAAGGAAAGAGCACTACAGATGCGATGTTTGCTCTGAGAGTGTTGATAGAAAAGGTCAGAAAGAGTTGCATTGTGTCTTTGTGGACTTAGAGAAAGCATATGACAAGGTGCCTAGAGAGGGGTTGTGGTACTGTATGATGAAGTCGGGAGTGTCAGAGAAGTATGTAAGAGTGGTACAGGATATGTACGAGGGTAGGTAACAGCAGTGAAGTCTGTGGTGGGAGTGACGGATGCGTTTAAGATGAAGGTGGGATTACATCAGGGATCAGCTCTGAGCCCTTTCTTATTTGCAGTGGTGATGGACAGGTTGAGAGACGAGATCAGACAGGAGTCCGCATGGACCATGATGTTTGCAGATGACATTGTGATCTGTAGTGAGAGTACGGAACAGGTGGAGACGACCCTGGAGAGGTGGAGATATGCTCTAGAGAGAAGAGGAATGAAGGTCAGCAGGACTAAGACAGAATATATGTGTGTGTGAATGACAGGGAGGATAGAGGAATGGTGAGGATGCAGGGAGTAGAGGTGGTGAAGGTGGAGGAGCTTAAATACTTGGGATCAACAGTTCAAAGTAATGGTGAGTGTGGAAGAGAGGTGAAGAAGAGTACAGGCAGGATAGAGTGGGTGGAGAAGAGTGTCAGGAGTGATTTGTGACAGACAAGTACCAGTAAAAGTGAAAGGGAAGGTCTATAAGAGGGTAGTGAGACCAGCTATGTTATATGGGTTGGAGACAGTGGCATTGACAAAAAGGCAGGAGTCAGAGCTTGACGTGGCAGAGTTGAAGATGTTAAGATTTGCACTGGGTGTGATAAGGATGGACAGGATTAGGAATAAGTATATTAGATGGTCAGCCCAGGTTGGAAGGTTTGGAGACAAAGCCAGAGAGGCAAGATTACATTGGTTTGGACATGTGCTGAGGAGGGATGCAGAGTATATTGGGAAAAAGATGCTAAGGATGAAGCTGCCAGGTAACAGGAAAAGAGGAAGCCCTAAGATAAGGTTTATGGATGTGGTGAGAGAGGACATGCAGGTGGTTGGTGTGACAGAGCAAGATGCAGAGGACAGGAAGAAATGTAAACAGTTGATCTGCTGTGGTGACCCCTAACGGAAGCAGCAAAAAAGAAGTTTATTGATGGTAAAATGGCATAGGTATATTTAACAAGGGGTAATTGTGGAGCTTTTATTTAGGAGGTGAGACCTTGAAAAATCTGAGTAGTAGAATTTTAGAGTACATTTCTAAGCTTAGGATTAAATAGGCCAGCTAAAGTTTTGTTCATATAAGTTCAGTCATTCAGGAACTGATAGCTCATTACATTCTGTAGGAGAGAAAGATTATTTTTTTTTCCTGTTTATTTAACCCTTCTGTCTGCAAATCTCCTTCTGTCTCATCACATTATTTCACCTTTAGGCCATCATCCACTCAGCCATCAGGATTTTCTATTAAGTCTTGAGCCTCAATCCCTGTAGCATCTGATGGGTTCAGACCACAGTACTGGCCTCTAGATATGCAAACTTTTTTTCCAGCTAAAGCAAGTACTACTATGAAAATAAAGGTTAGCATTTATGTGGAAGGTTAATTGGTACAAATACTGATTCTAGTTTATACAGTCTTCCCGAACTTGATAAAGGCACCTAAACTATTCATCACTTAAGAATTATGGGAAGCCTTGTTCATTTAAAGGAAAACCATAGCCACAGACTCAAAAAAGATGTTTATTTCATCATGGTTTGGTGTTTCCTACATTTTAACACCACTCTGGGACTATTTACAGGTTTTTAGACATTTTTATATGTAATTTCTGACCACATGGGGTCTGCATCTTGGATTAATTCTGATGGTTTACTCTGCCTCTAGGTATCCCAGAATTCATTGTTTGTCTCTAAATAATTGCATCATGTCTGACACTTTCTCTAAAGCTCCTGTCACTGCACTGATTTTACAGGCATTCACTGTTGTGTTGTAGTCACGTAGTTTTGGTTAACATTTTTTCCTATTTCAATGACTACTTCAAACACAAGGAGTGCAAATGCCACAGAACTGAAAAGTGCATTTTATTAATGCTTGCTCTTAGATATGCTAACTTGATTTCTTTTGTGAAGCCCAAATTCTAGTTTAAGGTATCTCCCCTCTCCCATCACACCTACCTTCCCTAGTTGTCAAAGTGCTAAGGGTAATTTGACCTATTATCTGCATGTGATTGACAGCTCACAGCAGGTGACCTGACTAATGTACTGTTTTGTCACAGCCTTTCCTTCCTTACAGTGGGGCACTTTTTTGTTGCACTCCTCCTGCTTTCAAATTTAGATCTGAGCTCCACAGCACTGGAAGAAACTACAGTGTTGCAAACCATGAAACTCCCAGTTTCTTTCCTTCCAGTTTAGTTAAATAGCTAACAACTGATAGACTATAAACATGATATATTTCACGTACTTGCATGACAGCAGTCGCGTGTTTTTTTTTTTTTTAAGTGGGTAATTTAAGACTAAGGTATCACATACTTCATATAATCTTATGTAGTGTTGTCTATTAATTGTGAAAGACATCTGATTCCTATGTAAAAAAAGATGCAATTAATGTGTACACATGGTCATTGCAAATTTATGCTCTTTGTTCATGCAGCTGTTACTGTGCTGTTGCCTGTACTTCCTCACTGTACTTTGTCACATATCAGTAGGGCTGTTCAGATAATTGAGATTATAGTTTGTCATTTAGATTAAAATAGAGTGGGTTGAGCAAGACAGCAATGACATCACTATGTGGGAGGTTCACTGCCTCTTCTATACAGCATGCAAATAAGGCACTGGTTACATCATTTTGTGGGAGGAAACATTCTGGTAAATACAGCAAGAGGTCTGGCAGACATTTCATCAGCAATTAAGAGCCAGCTAGAGGTTTTTCAACTGGGTTTTCAAACTGAAACTAAAACAGTACAGAAAGGTAGGAAGCCTACGAGGTAAAACAGTAGAGTGGATTACTTTATAAAGCTGTGGTGATTCTTTTTTGAACCAGGATCAAATAACAGGGACTAAAAGAGAGCAGGTTGAGCAATCTGCTTTAATATCCCACTGTTCTCCTTTAAAATAAAACAAAAAGTATGTACATAGGTATAGAGCTATGTGGAAGAAAACAATAAATTACATTAGGCAGTAGGGTGTCCAAAGACTCTAAATTAACTAGAGAGGTTATAGGATGCCTATCAGTTAGGATCCGTTAAATACATGAATTATCCAAAAGAAATAAACTACATTTTAATGTTCATAAATGTCTTGCATATCATTTGGCACAAAGATGATGGATAACACCTACTCAACAGACACACACACATTTAAGGCTTGCATTTTGACCAAAGTACTGCCAGTGATTTGAAAGCCATTTGGGGACATACATCAGATACTGTGCACCACTGCTAGCAGGTCATCACTGACAATGATCCCGCTTGATACATTTCGGGGGAGACCCAATATTTAATATATTCTTAAATTCAGCACTACTTAATCTATCATCTTGCCATATTAGAAAAAATGCAATAATACCTTCCTGAAAGAAAACTGAAATTAGAATGCTAAGCAGCAAAAAACATTTTTAGGAACACTAATAATACTCAACATCTTTTAGGTTCATCCATTTCTTTATGCTGAGCCACTGCTCTGTGCAAGACTCAAATGTTGACTGGACAGGTACATGACAGACAAAAAAATTACAAATCATGCACAATAACTTTCATGATTATTGACGGCTTTAGGTCCTAAAGCTATTTGATTAAGAACCTATAAACTCTACATGCCTAGAGGATTGTATTAATATGATATAGCCAAAGTAAAATGTAGAACCATTCTTTTTACCCATAAATCTGTCTTCTCCTCCTCGTCTACTAACCCATCAGCCTGCATACTGCTAATGTTTGCTAGCCTGACTCATCTTACCAGGCATTCCAGCACAGTAGATTAGAAAAGGCATGAAACAAATCTATGAGCCAGATTCAGTAACACCTACACTCACTAAGTGTACACTAAGCATACCTGATCTGTATTGAAGAACATCCTACCACATTTTTTTCACTTTCTATTCATTCAGTAACCTTTATGAATCCTCCTCGGTATTTAAAGCTGCAAAAAAATCAGTACGAAAACTAAAATTAGGAGGAAGAAGGTGTGAGTTATGTTTGTGTGGTGTGTTCACTCAGAACAGTGTACACTTAGTGTAGGCATTAATGAATTTCAGGGTACCAATCTTAAATGTTAAACATATACTGACTGTTGCTATTACTCCTAGTGTAGAGATAAGATTCTGAAGGAATGCGTTTGTACAGTTATTTTATGAATTGTATAAATAATTATGCCATATGTGGAAAAATACATTTATATCACACATGTTTTCATTACTGTAGAACAGCATTTCTTATTCTCTTTACTAAAGTGTTATCTGGTAGACTACAACATACAAGAAAATCATTTCAGTTCATTGTAAGCTATAGTTAGCAAGAAAAAAGAATATCAACTCAGGCAACTTAGCCCTTGTACCTTTTAATTAGCTGTAATTAATATCATCCTGGGAGAAATGACTGATCGTTTGATATACTTAAAATGGATTACACACCAAGCAGGGAGTGTCTCAGATTTAAGACTGTTGTGAAATGGGATTGTTTGGTTCATCACTGTTTTGCAATTGCTAGTTATTAGAATCATGTCTGTACCAAAGGTATTTTTTTAGATACGAAGTATAAGAAATATTACTTTTTCAGAGTTAACAGAACACAGCAATGTTGGTGTTAAACTACTTAAGTACTCAATATCTAATAAGCATTCAAACCATGTCATATAATATATGATATAATGCATTATAGTAACATTATTATTATTTTTTCTGTGATAATACTGAATTTATTAACAGGAGCAATTGCAACTACTTACATGCCTTATTTTTATATATAGACAAATGGGGATAATTTATTTTACTTCTCTAGCAACCTTTAAAACCAGTTTACATGACAAGATGGTTGACTGTAAATTTTCACAGAGGTACATGGAGAAAGCCTACTTAATGGGGACACTTAGTCTCCCACCAGTAGTGGGTCATGTGACTGAGCTTCTCAACAGTTTTCCTGGTCATAAGCTTAGTAAACACCTACAAACCTGTGATAAAGAACAATACTTATTGTTATTATTTATTAATTAGTGGCAAAAATGTTATCATAATCAGTCTACTATTCCATCTTAAATGAAAATGTAACAGCATTTTACATACACTGTTATGGTAAAAAGTCTTTGAAACCTTAAATGTACCACAAGGTAGTTTACTTTAACAGTTGCTGAGCATTCCAGGAATTGACAATTATACTATAATGACTTTTATAAATTATCAGAGTTTTAAAGTTTTGTTCTATTTTTAAATAACTACAGAAAAATAAAGAACTAAAAACTATGCATCTTCAGAAAACTTTACACTGGTGGCTCAGCAAAAAGCTTTAGAGGAAGGACAAAAACCAACACACAAACTGTAGAATATATATATATATATATATATATATATATATATATATATATATATATAAAGGAAATCATCAAATAATTAACATTTAAAGAAACACTTCCAATTGCAAGCATTATTATGTCCAGATGGGACTAAAGTATTAAATTTCAAAATGGAAACACTGGGCCCAATTCCAAAAGCCTTGATCTTAGTGTAAGTGACCACTTGCACAGGGCAGATCTTTTGGAATCTGGCTCAGTGTAAGCATGTTTATATATAGGCCTTACACTAAAGTAAGGTCACTTACACTGACAGCAAGTCTTCTGGAAGCAGAGCAGACTAGCACTGAGAGCAACTCTTTGGGAATCTGGCCTACTTTCTTTATATAATAAAATATTTTTTTCAGCAAACCAATATCTAGCGTTCCAATATGTGTGTTCTAAAACTGAAACTTTAAAACCACCCAATTTACCATCAGGATATTCTACAAAATGTGCAACTAAGGTACTACTAATATTTCCAGCCTATATATATTCTTAAGGTATTCTTTAATTCTAACTACAAATGCTCTTTTAGTTTCCCCCACATAGCACAAATTACAAGAATACTGAATAATATAAAGTACAACAGGATTAAAACAAGTGGAGTGTCCTTTAATATCAATTTTTCTTCCCATTAATTATATCAAATTTAGGACTCATAAATGGACATGTCACAGAATTACCACAAGAAAGAGTGCCCTTTACATCCAAATTATGTGTATTAGTAACTTCAGGCAGGGTAAAATAACTACTGCATAACATATTCCCTATATTTTTACCCACAGAAAAAGAAATAAAGGGATCGCTAGGTAATCGTTTTCTTAGGTTAATATTCCCTAATATATTCCAATTTATTTTAACACCAGCAACAATTTTACGAGAAATAACATTAAATTGTATAACACAATAAATTTGTTGTTTAGATTCATTACACATTCTAAATTTAACTTTCTCAAAATCATAATCCGAATTACCAATCAATTTTAATCTAGACGTTGAAGTGCTTCCCAGTAAGCCCCCTTCCCATTAATATATATCTATTTATGTACTGTGTTTGTTAACCAGGCGAGTGGACTGGTCTTCTGACTCTTTTTATGCATGACCCAGGTGCTTACAGCACAATCATTTACAGGTTTGCAGAGCTCATGTCATTACAGTAGAGCAACAGAACAGCATAAAGCAGAAAAGAAATAGCAACGGTGAACAGTATGAAACATAAAAAGACAGTTCCAGAACAGTACAATGCATGACAAGACATTCACAATGAAATATCATCAGAGCACCTTGCAAAATACAGTTGTAACATAAATCACTACTATTTGATCCAAAAAACAGTCAATCTATTTACTTTTTTTTTACTGAGTTGTTTTGATCTATTTATCATTTTATGGTGCAGATTGTAATAAGAGACTTAATCTTGTAAAAGCAGTACTAAAAGTAAAGGCGTAGGTCAAGCAGGATATAACTGGCAGTACTGGCAACAGAGAGCGGAGATGAGGTACTCTGTAAGTGTAGATGAGGATGTGAGTAAGAGAGAGAAGATGAAGAGAAGGCAATGTATAATAAACAACAAACCAGATTAGATTCTATATATAAGCAACCAGAAAGGTGTCTACATAGCAAAGAGTCCCCAAATACCAGAACAAGTGATCTAAACCTGCTTCAGCAGATCAATAAAACAAGGTGGCAAGACAGATTCATTACTCAGCACCTCTTTCATCTTTGTAATAGGCTCCATCTGTAGATAAAACAGGGTGATACACTATCTTTTTCCAAACTAGGCCTGAATAATTGGATGGGTATTCATAAATTCACCCTGGGTCTAGCTTTCTTTGAGAGGAGACATGCAGTCTTAGGGTGGGAGCTGGCAAGACATAATGGTCGCAAAACCCAGTAGCCTATAACTTCTTATGATTAAGATTTACTCTATATGCTTCTTAGCATACTTAACTTACCTCAGGATGAGTGCCAATAAGGATACAGAGATACAAAACTATCCATCTTGTACCACATTCTCACCAACCTCCAGTCTGACCAGCTCACTTAACACCATGCATACACAAGCAACCACACACACACAAATTACTAATAGGCATCACAAGCAACATACAAACTCAAACATACACAAACTGGCCAAACCAGCTGAATCCCAAAACACTTAATCAGCAGCACTGGCACACACACTGCAAACAACCATAGCACACCACACAACCACTACCTAACCTGCAAAATACTCTGAAGTAATCATCCTAACCTACACACACACACAATGCAAGCAGCCATTGCACAAACATACAACCACTGCCCAACCTGCAAACGCAATGAAGCAATCACCCTAACCCAGAAATACACCACCACCAATGCAGAATACACACACACACACACACACACACACACACACACACACACACACACACACACACACACACACACACACACACACACAATGTGAATGCTCACACCATACCTCCCAACCATACCAAATTGCTCGGTTTTTACTGAGTTTTGGGGTCCAAATTATGGGGCGCCATGATTCCAGGTTTTGTTTTGAATTTTTTTTTCGCACTTTTGAGCTGACATCATCACGTGTGCGATGACGTCAGCTCCATCAGCCTGTCTCATGTCCACACATTTCCAGCTGTTTGAATGCAAGCACAAGGAAACAACTGCAGCTGCGAGAGAACAGAGTTTTGGGATTGCATGAATCTATCTGCAAGTCAAGTTTCTGCAGAAACGAGACAGTTCGGGACTTTGTAGCAGAAACGAGAACAGAGTTTATTTCTGCAAGGGATGAGCTACACAGAGAAAGGATGAAGTTTATTTCCTGCGAGCTGCATGGTGAGAATGGAGTTAGGGACTGTAGCAAAAAGAACAGAGTGAGTTTATTTTCTACTGCAAGCTGCATGAGCTACAGAAAGGAGTTTAAGTAGCAGAAGCAAGAATGGAGTTTATTCCTGCTGTGAGCTGCATGGAGAAGGTACTGGTGTGTGTGTGTGTGTGTGTGTGTGTGTGTGTGTGTGTGTGTGTGTGTGTGTGTGTGTGTATTAATGCCCCCAACTGCATACACCTAGTGGCTAGAGGTACTCACGCTCAAGCCCTGTACCTTGGGTACAGGTAAAAAAGAGCCTAAAGTCCCTAACCGCCACCACCACTTGTGAGTTTATGCCTCATATTTTTGTACTGTTCCTCATTAAAAAAAAAACACCGAAGGACTGAATTCACTAAATACTGACAGGCATTTGAATTTCAGACTTCATATTCTTCAGTAAATAAATGGTAACACAAAACCTTTTATTCTGGTAATTATCTAAGTTTATAAAATCAGTATTTGAAATTTGTCCCCATTTTGGGGCTGTATTCCCCCATTATTGGCTTTTCCAGATTTTTTTGTGCTAAGATGTTGAGAGCTATGGTGAGAAGTGAGAACTCAATTCTGTATTCCCCTATTATTGACTTTGCCCAGGTTTTTTGTGCTAAGAGGTTGAGAGCTATGGTGAGAAATGAGAACTGAATTCACTAAATGATAGGCATTTAAGTTTCAGTTTTCCGAGGTGGTTAGAAAATCCTTCTACGTGGCCCACCTAATCTCAAAAGGGTTCACATCCAGAACAAAGGAGGTTATTGTGCTACTACTCATCACTTATTAGACCCCATTATAGAATACAATGCTCCATTTGGGATGTACCTTACAAGACAGCCACAAAAGTACCTCACCAAGAGGATTATTGGTCTCAAACAGATGACCTATGCAGCTCAACTAAAGAAACTCCAGCTGTACATGGTTGCATACCGCTTACTCAGAGGTGATCTCTGCTTGTCATACAAGGGCATGTCCAACCCAGAATTGATGGATATGCTCCACCTAAAAAAAACAAATCCTTGAGAGCCACATGTTCTAGGGATATAAACCTTACCACAATGCTAAATAGGACGTGCTGGAGGGATAGATTCCTGACCCAGAGACTCCCCATGCTTTGGAACAAGATTCCAATATACATCAGGCAGAGCCCCTCACTAGCACTCTTCAAGAGAAACCTTGACAGGTAGATGGGAAACAGAAAATTTACCCCAGGGATCACTGCAGTGGCTCTGCTGGACAGAGGCAAAGGGAACTAATGGCTCTGCTGGTCAGAGGCACAGGAAACTAATCTAAGGGGGTGGCAAAAGCCAACACACTCTGGCTAGGCTTATAAATGTCCTTTGGCAGATAGCCTAGTACTTACCTATGAACCTATGTCTTTCAAGAAACTGGTGATTTGACTTAGTGGTGTGTTGTTCTGACTATAGTGCACATGATCCTCGGTTCAAGACTTGGTAGTGAAATGCATGGTGGTAACACATTTTATTCAAGCAACTTTCCAAATTTATACAAGCAATGTTTAAAATGTGTCCCTGGTTTTTGGTCTTTTGTCCCCCCTCCCCCCCAAAAAAAAAAACTGAAATTGAAAATACGTGTGAGAAGCTGTGCAAGATGCCTATGGCATACACTACTGTCATTCTATGTATGTATAATATGTATATATATATATATATATATATGCATGTGTGTGTAAGGAGACTTATCATATAAATGTTCTGAACAGGGCAGTTTTATCATTACTGGGTCATGCAGTTTGTTTCATTGCCTACTGGAAAAATGTTTAAACAATAAATTTAATATGCACTCCAACGCAAGTCTAAGTGTGCTGTATTATACAAGGAATATAACTTAATAAAGTCAGGAAGGTGTACCAAAGAAAAGAACACATTATGTTTTTGTTTTGTGTGCAAGGGGCCAATGATTTGAAAACAGTCCAAAGGTAATCTTTATCCACCACTGACCAGATGCATTTTCTCTGGCTATGGTGTGGGTTTCAGTGCTGTTTCAATGAATGTGAGTTTCAAGGGCAGAGAAGTTTTAATGCCAAGTCTATTTTCATTGTGAGACAGTATTGCTTTGTTTAGCAGATATCTATTAGTGTTTGTGCATTGTGATATAAAATGTAAAAATAAAATAAAAATAATCATTGTAGAAGTAAAGCAGTATGGACTCAGTGTTTATGGTAAATGGGGTGAGATAGCCATGTAATGGGACATTGGAATGGCTGCAGGGGGATTCTGGTGCTATATTTTGGTTCTTTTCTTCGGCTTGCATTTCAAAGTTGGTATCCCACAATGCCATTGGAATGGGGGGTTATGTAATTATGAATGCAAATTTTATGTTAATCAGAGTACAGATTTGTACCCATTTTAATGGGCCTTGTCCAGATTTTTGATGTTTCCAGGTTGAGAGGTACAGCTCACACACATACCTGCACACACACAGACAATCACATACATTTTAAATGCCACTCAATTCCTTTCCTTTCATCTACACAAAATCACATTTAGTAGTCACAGACATAGAACAGTTTCAATCATACATCAAACACACATATAAACCCTCATATGCACTAAGACTCCTCAAATCTGTGCTATATAACAAAGCAGTTCCTATAAAAGGAAGAACGCACTTATCTATAAGCACCCATGCGCATGCACCAACTCCTAATAAACATGTACACTTGATCAATACTCATGCATGCTTGAAAGTGTGTTCTGGAGTAGTAGATTTTGAAGAGTCAGCATTCCACCACCAGGAATACAAGAAAGAGTATAACACTTCATTCAGCAGTGAACACTTCCTTTACATAATGTAGAAATCCTGACTAGGGCATCCAATGGGCCTTGGGACCACTGAGCCTTGAGAATCTACTGTATTAACCTCAGATGCTGTCCGGACCCACTGCGTGCATGCTTCACTAGCAGTCGCCTCTGAATCATTTAAGCTACCCTGAAACACATTAATTGTGGCCACATACTTCAAACAAGCATCCGGGACCTCACAGATACTCAGGCAAGAAGGAGAACCACCTGAAAATATTTCACCTCTGAATCACTTAAACTAGCCTGAAACACATTAATTGTGGCCACATACTCCAAATAAGCATCTAGGAACTCACAAACACTTGAGCAAGGGGGTGAACCAACTGAAAATAGTTAATCTCTGAATCACTTAAGCTAGCCTGAAACACATTAACTGCAGCCACATACTCCAAACAAGCATCCAGAACCTCACAGATACGCAAGCAAGAACGAGAGCCACCTAAAAGCAGTTCACCTCTGAATCACTTAAGCTACCCTGAAGCACATTAATTGCAACCACATACTCCAAACAAGTGTCTGGGACCTCACAGATACTCAGGCAAGAAGGAAAACTCCTTGAAAAAAATGTAGTCACCTCTGAAATCACTTAAGCTACCCTGAAACACATTAATTGTGGCCACATACTCCAAACAAGCATCTGGGACCTCACAGATACTCGGGCAATGAGGAAAAACACCTGAAAGTGTATCTAGTGAGAACATTTCCTGGGTCGGCAGCTCAAACAGGTTTTCCTGGCCACTACCTAACCTAACAAACCTACATTTAGCTGTAAATACAAGTAGCACATATAAAACATCACACACATGTAATCCAGCTGCTGAAAAAGGATATAGTAACTGAGTATACTCTAATAAACACCAGCTAAGTAGTAATTACCCTGTAACTTTTGTTACTGAAAACCTCTAATCACCAGCAAGTGAAATAATCCTTACTTTTTAAATAAAAAATGCTTCTAAATTGGAAAATGAGTTAACTGGGTTAAAACCAACCTATAGCGGATCATTTTTTTTTACTGCATGACATGGTTTCACACCACTCCCCTACCCTAATCTCAATTTCCAACCCACCTTCACCATGCCTCCCTTTAAACTAGCCACACCCACAAGCCCTATTACTCAATCCAACTAACAAACTAAATTACATCCCTTTTACATAGTACTAGTCTCCCCATAACAAGATAGCAATATTTATAACGAATACAACTCTCCCAACAATTATAATACAGCAATGCATTTACAAAAAAAAAATACTATCAATAACATTCAAATAAATCAACATACCTATCCATGTTACTGCAATAATATTCCTAACAATAGCAGCAAACCTTACATCATGCCACATTATTCTCAATGGGTCAGTAATCCCCTATAATACTCCATTTCCCTATCCACCACAAATAAAACCTTCACATATTAAAATATCATCCTCAATCTGCAAAATTACTTATATTGACCAGATTACCTATACTATAACACCACAACAAAACAATCCTAATGTCTCACTGAAATATAACACAATCATAGTAAAACTCATCAACACCATATTGCACATCACCTCACAGTCAACCCTTAGCAGAGATATCCATCCAAACCCTGGGCCCAACACTAACCCATTTTAACAAACACTCCGATATGGCAGGCATAGTTTACTAAACCTCTCAGAAAGGATTTAACCTCTTATTATTAAATTTGAATATTAGAAGTATCATTAACAAAACCTAACAACTTCACACTGCTCTCACCCACTACTCTCCTGACATCGCTCTGATTACTGAAACCTAGTTAAAATCAAAAATTAACAATAATGAAATTCTACATCCAGGTTACAGTATGTATAAGGTAGCTAGAAAGGGCAAAAAAGGAGGGGAGAGACGTTCTATTTAAAAAGTAACCTTATTCTAGAGATCCTACAACAAAATACTCCAAACTTCGATAATGCAGAAATAATCTTTACAAAACTTAAGATCAACTCAAAAAAATACTTAAGCATAGTTGAAACCTATATACCTCCGGGTAATAACATCTCCACCCTAGAACACACAAACTCTACTTCCCAGGAAACAATTATTATGGTGGGACTTCAACATAGACCAAAATATTTGTAACTCACAAAACACTTCAAATCATATAAATCTCCATGATTTCACCAAAATCATACAAGCTCCCACTAGCTTTGATAAAACATCAAATAGGCAATCTATCCCTGCATATTAAGAAACAGAACTTCTCTGTCTTTACATGTTGTTTGTCTTCCAGATAGTCTCAGCGATCATCTTCAAACTTTTTTACTTAGGCAGCGAATAAAACCAATGAAACTCACCAGCTATCGGGAAATTAGGAACAAAAAAAAAACTAACACTCAAAATTTCATATCCACCCTTAAACTCTAATTGGGTACCACTGAAACATCTCCCCCTACAAGAAGCTATAGAATACTTCAACTTAACTTTCCTGACTAGCTCCCCCAAGAACAATAAGAATAAAAGCCAACTATGCCCCATGGTTAACAAAAGAAATCAGATCACTGTTAAAAGACAAGGATAAAGCTTGGAATCTGTGGCAAAAAAGCAAAACACAAGTGACTAAACAGGCATATAAAGAACATAGAAATAACTATAAAAACAAATCAGACAGGACAAGATTAATCACTACCAAGACATTCAAACTAAACATCAAAACCCTCCTCAGAAGTTTTGGTCTACTAATAATAAAGTCCTACAACCTGGAAACACCAGTACCCCCACCCCTATAACAACTAACAACTCAGGCTCTATAGCTATGCAGTTTAATAAGTATTTCACAGAGTCCATACTAGCCCTCACAAATAACTGTTCCACAACCTTCACAGAAATTCCCACAGCAAGCCCAGATAGAAGCATCTTTGACTTCCAAGCTGTACAAACAATTACTACAAAAAAACTACTGAAAAAAACTCAAACCAATGACCTTAGCAGCTGACAACCTACCAGCTAAATATCTCAGTTTTTCTGCTGATGTCATCTCCTACCCAGTATCCATCTTAATAAACCAATCCATCTCCGGGAAAATGGTACCAGCAATCTCGAAAAGTTCACACATCATTTTGGTACACAAAGGGGGAAAATCATTACAAATGTCCAATTACAGGCCAATAGCTATACTGTCACCCCTGTCTAAAGTTCTAGAAAGATGTATCCACTCGCAAATTATCTCTCCTTGATACATGGATTTTGGCCCTACCACAGCACTACTTCCGCCCTAATGAATTTTACAATCATTATTAATCAGCATAGAAACACTGTAAAATAGTATCTTCCATCCTTCTAGATCTATTAAAAGCATTCAATACGGTCTCTCATAACACATTTATACAAGTACTCTTAGAATAAAATCTTAGTCAATCTAAAATTACTTGGTTCAAAGACTACTTAACATGGTGCCAGCAAGCTGTAAAATGGTAACAAAGTACATCTCCTCTACTGTCCGTTATTCTAGGTGTACCACATGGTTCCATTTTAGGACCCCTCATTTTCACTAACAATTTACATACTGCTACCCTATATGCTTCCCTCGTCCAATATGCAGATGATTCTACATTAATATGCACCGCAACATCACTCCATCAGGTATAACAGCTAACACAGCAGTCATTCTGTGCAATTGAATGTGGCTTTCTGAAGCTCAATTTATTCTAAACCCCAACAAGACCAAACTCATGATATTCCAAACAACTAGAGGTATAGATCCCCCCCTCTCCATTTAAGATCACATCTACAAACAATACCACCATCTCTCCCGTTTCCCAGACTAAACTTCTGGGTGTTGTTACTGACAACACTATGAAATTTGATCTACACATAGCCCAGACAGTCAAGAAAGTAAATAAAAAACCTGGTAATGTTTACAGAAATAGACAATACCCAACCAATAGTACAAAGGCTACCACTGCAAGAACACGCCTGATCTCCACACTCCTATATATCTCACCCATTCTGACAAACCTAATAAAAGATACCTGCTATAATAAGACTGCAAAGTTTGCAACAGACTCCAACTTTAGAACACACCATTGCCTTGCACTCAAACAACTTAACTGGTTAGAACTCCTCAGCTCTTAACTTGTAACCAACTTACTTTGGCCCATATAATTCTAAATCAACCTGAAAACAACCCTGCTCTGCAAAATCTTCTACTCCCCTACACTAGTAGCTGGTCTTTATGCTCAAATAAAGTTATCAAATCCAACAATGCCACTTGAGATTCCTTCTATTCTAAATGCATAGCCAAAAAGTGGAACTCACTGCTGACAGATATGCGGACTACAAACGCGCTGCAGTATAAATTAAAAAAAAGACTCAAATCCCATTTATTGAATACAAAACTATGCTTATGCACCAACCCTGGATAACTTACGAGTGCTTTATTGCAAACCACTGCCCTCTACTATCTAACTCCTCTATCCTCTTCTCTATTATTCTTATCTTCTCTACACCATCTTTTCTTTCACAGTAATTAGTCTGACTCAATCTCTGCCCTTATAACTTCCAGCAACTTTTCTCAATTAGTAACTGGTCTATTTTCTCTTTACTGTTACCGCCCCCGCTTATATATTATTATTTACCTGTGTTATCTGTCCACATAACATTTTTGGTAAATAGATACATCAGCATCCTCTATTATTAGAAATGTGTATAAGCTTTATTCTATATATGTAAAACTGAAGTATTAAGAACTCTGTATATATTACATTATATTGATGTGTTACTTTTCTGTTGTATTTTTTGATATGTTGTACAATTGTTCTGTTGTAAATGTGGAGCTTTTCTTCCCAGGCCTCTGCTGAAAAAGGAACTGTATCCAGTCAGATTTTCCTGGTAAACAAACGTAAAAATAAAATAAATATGGAATCACAAATGTGTCAGCATCACAGTCATGAGTTCCAGAACTTGAGATATAGACTAACCAAGGACAGTTCATCTGAAAGAACAACATAAAGTGACTTAAAGATGATGAAGTTTCTCTAATGACAAAAATGAATTTCTTGGCATCTCAAAAAATACCTATGAAAGTCAAGAGTTAGCCTGGAGTTAGGTGAGATTTTGTATAATGCACAGTGATCCCTACTGAGTGAAACAAATAATCCAACTTTTCAGATGCAAGTCAAGAGTGAGTCATCCAAATAGGGAAACAACTTTGTCCCTTGCAGACCCAGGCTATTACCAAAGGTTTTAACTGAGGCAGAATGCAAAACCATTAACTGGTAAGGACTGGTTCTTATTAAAAACTGCTAGAATCATCCTGACCACTCCCAGATATTTATATGCAGGCATGCTTCCAGAAGATGCAACCACCACACCTAGTCTTCTCTGGATAGTACAGTAAGGAGAAGAAAGAGAACAAATATCTGTTCCCACTGTCCAAACTCTATGAACTTGAAAAAACATGATTTTTCACATTCATTGAAAAGCAAATACTCTGCCAACACAACTAGCCTTGTTTGCACAATGGGAAAATTAAGGTAGTATCCTTAAATATTCCATTTTATGATAGCAGTACACATCAGTTCTGTGTTGATATCAGTTATTTTAACTGTGGTCTTTAATGCTGAACAACTCCATCCTTGGTTAAACCTGCAACATTAGCACCAAGGGGGTTCATACTGCATATTATTACTCTAGTCTTATACATAGCTACTAGAAATTGCTGTTGATTAAGTCACCACTCCAGATATTCACTTGTTGTTGTGTCTTTCGGCTTTTCCCAGTTAGGGGTCGCCACAGCGGAACTCCGGTACGCTAATGATTGGCAGTAGATTGTTACGTGCTGAGTTGCCGGCCCTGATGCACAACTTTCAACGAAGGTATGCCCATTCATGCAGGTTTCAACACAGAAGACGCTCTAGCTGAGAATCGAACAGGACGTCTTACTGTAAGGCGACAACGCTACCGCAGCACCACCACCGCAGTATGCGCTACCTAAAACCATTACTTTAAAAGCTTTGTAAATGTAATCCAAAACCCACTAAAATACCTTAGTACAAATAAGCGTGTACTATTACAATACACAGAACTGTTCTTTTTTTTACAAATGAATACATTTTGCACATTAGATTTAATATTGACATGGTATTTCTCTTCCTTTTTTCTGGCTATTATTTCGCTTATTCTGTACTGCTATAACAGTGTAAAAATATCACTGCTGAACTACTTTGCAATGACTTGCTATGCTACAATCTAGGAATATATGTGAAGAAGCACGCAGGAAAAAAATGAGACTTGAAATAAAAATATCAACAGCTTATAAAGCAAATGATCATTTAAAACAAGACAGTAACATAGTAAAAACTACCATAACAAAGAAACATGAATGCAGAATTAAATCATTGTCATTATCCTACTAATGAAAAAAGTCACTATCTCATACAGAATGATCAACTGCTCTTTACTTGTAGTTAATGCTGCATATTAGGAAGGTCTATGTACCTCATATAAATGATACTGTATGTCAAGAAATGCACTGTGCCTTTTGAAAACCAGTTTTCTAACTAAGAATTTAAGCCTCTTGCAATTAAAATTTGTGTTCCAAAAGTTCAATTTCTTCATCTTTTATGGTGCACTGAGAGGTCTGACATTAGCACAATTCCTCTCCAGCAAATGTTGTGCACAGTTGAGAAATTATAGTCAGTGGCTGACATGTATAGAGCTAGTATCCTTTACTATGAATATGTGTTTCACATTCAAAATGTGCTCCGGATGAGGAAAATCAAAAGCCCAAACTTTCAGTTATAAACCCCCCATTTAGAGCACCGGCATCTTAAGGATAGAGTGCCAGGTTCTCACATTCTAAGTCGGTGAGTCAGGTTCCATCAGGAGATAATGATTCTGAGTTTTTTATATGCATATTAATTTCGACCTCAGGGTCTCTAGCTTGTGTCTTCCACCTTCTTCATCTCTTCACTCCTCCCTCACCTGAAATGTCCATGTTGCATCCGGGGGGGGGGGGGTAGAAAGCAAATTCCATTTTGTACTCACAAGCTCTCTGAGCTACCCCCACTTGGACATCTATTGCTTAAAAATGTACACCTCTCCCAGAATGCTGCCTTTCAAGCACTTAATAAATGTTAAGCAATGTTTCAACTCTTCCTCCTAAAACTACTAAAAATATTGTATTTAATTATCAATATTGCACCTGTTAAAGATATTAGACAGTTTTAGATATATGACCTAAAAAAGCCATATTGATATGATGCTCAGAAAAAAAAGTACTCAGGAAGATGAAAGCTCACCTGTAGGATGGATATGCGATGCAATTAAGGGTGTAGCAAGGCATACTCTTTATACTCTACTAAGGCCCTATTAATTTAAGGAAGTGGCAGAATCTAAAGGACGTCATTCACAACCAATAAATGTTGAGGGTATATATTACTAGCAGTCCTCCTATACTGTTGTACTAATGCAGGCATGCAATGATGCCAAACCAAGTGTGTGTATGCATCCATACGCCTATCTTGGAGGCATTCACATACATCACTACAGTTGGGACCTGCTAGTCATTCTACTCTCCTTTTCCACTCTCCATAGCAACAAGTACAACCAAGGCCCTCCTCTCCCAATGACATAGGAGAGCTGGCCACTGGATGCTACTTATCACCCATTCATCAAAGCCAATTACTCAACTCAGGTCATTGGTGGCACATACAGCAGTCCTCCCTCTGTTCTGCTAGGTATCACTGCATTCTCTATTTTGACAGCCAGTGTTGCAAAGTCTGGTAGTATCTTTTAGCTTGAGGATAAGTATGCCATATTCTGACTGACCACATAAAACCTGGAGTGTTAGTGCTGTTACTGACATGGGATGCATCCTCCATTTCAAATGTCTCCTAGTGCAAAACAGAATGAAGTTTTAAGAGTGTATAAGTACCATTATTAGTATGTAGATACCGTATAGAGTCTGGCTATATATATATATATATATATATATATATATATATATATATATATACGGTGGTGGTGCTGTGGTAGCGTTGTCGCCTCAGACATTGCCCGTTCGATTCTCAGAGCATCTTCTGTGTGGCGACATGCGTGAATGGGCGTTCCTTCATTGAAGGTTGTGCGTTAGGCCTGGCAAGCCAGCACATAAAACTCTACTGCCGATCATTAGCGGACCGGAGTTCCGCTGTGGCAACCCCTAACCAGGAAAAGCCGAAAGACACAAACAATATATATATATATATATATATATATATATATATATATATATATATATATATATATATATATATATATATATATATTTTTTTTTTTTTTTTCCTTATGAAAGTGATTTAAACTGTCCACATAAATCTCACTCCTATTAAACTGTCAGATTATGTTACCTGACATTATGTCTAGATTATATTATTCCTGTCTGAAAATAACTTCATATATATATATATATATATATATATATATATATATATATATATATATATATTACTGTTACATATCTGTCTCTTCCTCATGGCCTAGGTTGTGGCCAGCCGAAAAGGGTCCTAAGCAAATGCAAGTGAATTAATATACTTTAGGTCTTCTGTCAGCATCCCAGTGTGTATATTTGTGTGTGCGTGCATGCATGCATGCATGCACCAGCATGCACTTTTCTTTAATATTTCACTTTACAAATGTCCCGTTTTTACTTGCAATGGGAAATCATAAATTTACTCCTGGGATCACTTCTATGGCCCTGCTGGACAGAGGCTTGGGATTCTAGTCTAAAAGGGTGGTGAAAGCCAACACATTCTGGCTAGGCTTATAAATGCCCTAGGGCAGATAGCCTAGTACCTACTTATGAACCTAAGCAAATATGCCAAGAATATATATATGAAAATGGACGTCAGTATGCTAAGCACTGTCACTTATAGGACCAGGGAAAATTGCATCTTCCCTCAATACTTTCTTTCTAGTACCATCAGTTCTCTCTTGGAGTAGATTGTGATGAAAAATATCTTGAACACCTAAACTAAATATGTAAACCCTTAATAACTGGCTATAATTCTGCCTGCATTACATTTATAGTTTAACAGTTTCTATCAATGCTGTGATGTAGTGGAATAAAGCCCTGAATATAGCCCAGGCAAAGCACATTCAGTTTAGCAGACCAGGAGTTTGAGGCACTGACAAGGGGAAGGTGGGTGGGGCCATCCTGGTGGGGAAGCATGCTTGGGACACACTGTACATCCCTAGTGCAAACCAGGGCAATAACCACAAAGTTTTTCTTGAGGGTGCATTTCTCTGAGCTACAGTCCTTTGTGGAAGTGAGGAGCAGTCGCCCCTGGTGCTCATTACATACCCAAGCATCAGGGTGTTAACATGCTTTGGGGCAGGAAAAAGAACAAAACTACTCTATAAGCAGCAATATGATGCTGCATTAGGATGGCTCCATCTCCATGACCACCACAAGCTATCGAAGTCACTCCTGGGGAGTATGGAAGAGACAGGTAGACTCCGCGATCAAAAACCGGCAACCAGGTATTAGCGACAGCCAGATATTAGAGAAACAAAATTCATTAAAAATTTATAGTTTGACAATTTTTTACATAGTTATTACTATAATGTATTTGGCTGCATAAGTGCACTTTCCAAGTATTTCTTTAGTCTATCTACTTTGTCTTACTATGACAAGTTATAATCTCGTGCTGTGACATCACAATGTAAAGTTAAGGCACAAAATAATTTTATAGTACTGTGACAAGACATCAGACGAGGAAAGCAAAAGGAATGGACAGACAATTCTAAAGATAAGCTCTTGCATTCATGCCAAATGATTTAGTACCAGCATACCACATGATGGAAAAAGAAATATAGCGCTATATATTGAATAAAAATATGTAATACTAATGGGAAATGCAAAAATGAGTGAGACAGAATTTTGGAAAGGAAGCATTTTCATAAATATATCAATTGTCAGGGACACTTTCCTTGACAGAATTCTCATCGTTTCTAAAAAGCAAAGTTGTAATCTTGCTGTTATGTGAATTTATGAAGTTAAGAGTTGGTTCTGTTTTGCTGCCCCTTTTCTTTCTAATAAAGATAGTTACTTTAAAAGACACTGTTTACATGAATGTCTGGGTGAAATGCAAAGAATATTGTCCAGTGCACAGATTCCTGACTGCATTGGTGTGTTCATTTTGCACCAGGTTTGTAGATGTTCAATGCAAACACCGTTTTGCTACTGTTATGATAACCCTGCATGTATGCATTTGACAAAAATCACTTATAAAAATATTTATAAAGGTGTACCCTTCATGAATAGCTGTCCCATTTTTGGTACTTGGCATTTTATTTACCTTCATCAGTAACCATATTATGTGGCCGCAAGGACTGGCGCCTGCAAGGGATTCAATAAACAGCAGTGCAAACAACAAAAATGTCCATTTTTTTTTTTTTAACTTACGAAACCACCTGAACCTGAATGATGCAACAGGAGATTGCCTGTCAGCTCAAATCTCAAGGGAAAAGTACATCTTCCCACAATGAAAATGTGGTAACAGTCTCTCGAAAACAGAAACAAACAAGGTATACAACAGCATTACCTGTGTGATTTGAGTACGTATCATTAAGTCTGCCTTTCAACATATATGCATGCTGTATTCACTACCCCTGCACTATTCAGCTAAATAACACCAACTTGTTTAACCAGCATGCATTGATAGGGCTCTCGTTCCCCAGTTTGAAAAGACACCCCTTTCAGGATGTCAGCACACACTGCAGTGCAGAAAGAAGCGTTGTCTGTTCCTGTGTTTGTTAGTCACTGAGAAACTTAAGGCACCTGCAATCCCAGATCTCTGCATCACTAAACTGGAATTAGTGTTCCACATATTAATTATCAATATTGTTTTTACAGATATAGCAAACTCAGCTGGCTTGGGCTCGAGTGTAACTTGAGTCAGAAATGTAACTTTAATTAGCTGCAACCCTTCAGCAGTCTATCAGTGAAGTGACAATTTACAGAAAATGTATAATGCAGAATCTGACAGACGCTGAAGGAGATTACGTTATGAGTAGCAAAGTTCCCAACACCTATCTCCAAGTTGCAGTCACTGTTGCCAAGGAGTGTGGGCTGCAGTGAAGACTGCTGCCAGCTCAGAAGCTATTTCAGTTTCTTTTTCTTTATTTTTTCTGCACAATACCGAAGTTCCACAGCTGGAATGGCTTATAGGACATAATTAAATGGCTTAACAATCAAAGAAAGTTATGTCTATAAGCATTATGTGGACTTAGAAAATTAACAAGGGTCAACATCAAAAGAAAAGTAAATCATGGCTCAAATAAGAGATCCAACCCAGCTCTCTGAATACACAAACTAAACTAGAGTTAATATGACTCACATTTCTGGATTTCCTGGTAAGATCCTAAACAGAGCAGAAAAAACTAATTTCTGTTTCTCCAAACACAAGCAGTCAAAATTGATTAGGGTTGGTGTCTTGTGTGCCTCTCATGGGCAATTCTGCTCTTCATTACTCCCATAACTCCTGAACACTTCACTTAACCTGCCCAAAACTTCCAGGTCACTTGAAAACATTCAGTTGTATCTAATGCATCTTTCCTGCTACACACACACACATATATATATATATATATATATATATATATATATATATATATATATATATATATATTTTTTTTTTTTTATTTAAAAAGTGTGTGTTTGTAAATTTGTACACGTACATGTGTTTACAAAGATCATGCATACATACCCATGCAACTGTGTGTGTATGTTATGTACTGCTATATACCAAAGAAATGCAATAGAAGAGGGCTTTATTCAGAGAGTAAATCCTAGTTTGCTATTCCATTATACTGACAGCTAGAGCTGTAAAGAGGGCAAGCTTGGAGGCTATGGCCCTAGGTCAGGTAGCAGCTTATATAGGGCACCAACATCAGTTAATTTTAATGTATAATACATATATTTTATGGATTTAGCAAGAATTAAATGGGTTTTTGACCCTGGTGCCAGATTCTTGTCACCTATTTCTGGTAGCCTTCAAAGTCCCCATGGTTCTAACCACAAAGTATCAGAGAAAGCCTACATTAATTAGAATATTAGAAGTAGATGAAGATGCTTCAAAGCTACACGGACATTTCTGTTAATGAGGGAGACCATTTCCAAACATTAAAGAGGAGGGTAAAACACACAAAAAGAAAAGTCAAGAACAGCATGGTATGTAAATAGCAAGTGCATAATAGCATGAAAACCTAAGACTCATGTAAAGGATGCCAAGCTTATGCATTATTTATATACGTATGCATGTATGTATTTTTTGTTACCCATGTGAGTATACTGATCCAATGAACCTTTTTCAGCTATAACCCAGATCACAGAGGTGGGAACAAGGAGCTAACAATAAAGGAAATAGAAATAAAATATTAAGTGGTTAAGAAAAAAATGTACAGTTGTGTAAGTAAACTTATCCTTACAGTAGATGTTTAAAAGATCACTGCTGCAGTAGTCTAAGCTAGATGGGTTACATCCTGCATAGGATATAACTGGTGGCCACCTTCCAAAGCTTCAGGACACCTTTCATGAGCCCAAACCATTAATCAGCTGGAGCTGAGCTGACTAAAAAGGCAGGTTTGAGTTCCTAGCTAACCCTGCCATAAAGAACATGCTAAAAAAAATGCGAGAGGTGTTGGGAGGGAGCAGCTACTGCAGCTGTGATCATTTGAACATCTACGGTTACAGAAAATTTATTTACACAACTATATTCTTTATATTGATCACTGCTGCAGTAGCCTAAGCTATATGGGCAGATTAATATAACTTAGAACAACTGGGAGATAGGGTCCAGAAAAACCTGGAGAATAGTCCTAACAAAGCCTGACCTAAACTTGGAGAAGGAATCTAGCTTAAAATGCTTTGTAAAGTGAACAAATTGGTGCTTCTAGAATACTACAAGAGTCTAACCTTTTCCAAAAAGCCATAGATAAAGCCAAGGCCTGGCAGCTTGACACTGCCTGGAACAGTTTTGTTGCGGTGGGAATAACAAAAGGTAATAGCCTGAGGCAACCATTCAAAAATAGTCTGCTTTAACACACATTGCTCCTCCTTCTTACCTTAAAGGATGAGCAACTGATCAGACAGACAGTCTGAAAGATTCTGTCCTGTCAAGATAGTACCAGATTTTTCTGTGGACTTCCAAGGTATGAAGTATCCTTTATCTCTCATTTAGGGTTTCAGGGAAGAATACAGGAAGGTGGATAGTTTGCCCTAAAGTAAACTAGGATACCACTTTAGGCATAAAAGAAGGATTACTTCAAGGAAACCCTGTCTCTGTGGAAAATAAGAGCTTGCAATTCTTGCAGAGGTCAGAGCAACTAGAATGTCAAGGCAGATAAACTTGCTCAAATGGAAGTTAATGTCTCCAACACAAATTAAGAACCCAAAAAGGAGTCACCAGTTTTCTTGGAGATACCCCTTTCAGAAACATTCTGAAATGGGAATACCTTGAAAGAGAGGGGTCCATGAGCAGTCATGCTGAAATGGCTGATAAATGAACCTTTACAGAGGACTAAGACAGGCCACAGGAAAGTATCTCACACAAGTATCATAAAATTAGAGAAACTCTAGACAGGAATGGGTGCTGGTTATGTTGTTGGCACCAACTAGAGAACCTTTTCCATTTGCTAATAAATCATTTTCTAGTAGCAGACTTTCTTGTCTTCTTTACTACCTGCTGCAAGTCCACAGTAAACAAAGTGTCTAAAAGGTATTAAAACCTATCATCCAGGCTGTCAGTTAAAGTTGTTTGGGGGTCAGTATGTTTCAAACACCCCTGTTTTTGTCTGAGTAGATCCAGTCTGTGATGAAACCTGTGGTAACTGCCCCTGGCTAATTCCAAAAGAAGGGAGAAAGTACAGTTGTGTACAGTTACCATAAATGTAGATGTTAGAGTGCATTCACTGTTGCAGTCATCACATTTGGATTATCTGCTTGCAATAGCCCTCAGTCGGCCTGATTATCAAAGTCTTGGGTCCTGCGTCAGTTGCTGTCTCATCTTCCGTGATGTTAGGTAGTCAGGGGTATAAAGCATGCAGCTGACGCCATTACATCAGTTTTTTCTTGCCCCAGATGTCAGGTGGCCCCCTAATGGGAAGCAATTAAATACACACACACACACACACACACACACACACACATATATATATATATATATATATATATATATACACACACACACACACACACACACACACACACACACACACACACACACACACACACACAAGGTTATACCTCCAACAAAAAAGCAAATACACCAAAAAGCTTTTAAGCATTGTAAAGGAGAGTAAAGGTATAGCCAAAATAAGTCATGGGGCTGGGGTGAGGGTAACCAGGACTGCAACAGTGAATACACTCTAACATCTACATTTATGGTAAGTGTACACAACTGTACTATTTTCTTCATGTTTCAGTGTTGCAGTAATCACATTTGGGTAGATTCCCAAAGCTAAGGATGGGAGGAGGAATTTAGATAGCATTAGGACCTGCGATAAGGCCCTGCAAAACTGCAGTGGCAAAGCCAGCTCTGGATTTAGAGAAAATTGACAAATGGTAATGTTTGGTGAAAGTATGTACAGAACTCCAGGTAGCAGCTTCTAGGATGTCTCTGGTAGGGACACCTCTGAGAAAGGCTGTAGAGATAGATACACCCCTGGTTGAATGGGATCTAATCCCCTGTGGGACAGGTTTTCCATGGTGCTTATAGCAGAAATGAATGCAATGGCCTATCCATTTAGAAATGGTTTCCTTTGATATAGCCTTCCCCTCTGCCCCTGCAGCAAATGCCAGCAGCAGTTGTTCAGATTTCCTTTGAGGTTTAGTCCTGTCCAAGTAAAATCTAAGTTGTCTGTGCACATCTAAGGAGTGCAGTATCCATTCCCCTTTGTTCTGTGGATTAGAAAAGAAGGTTGACAAATGAATGGATTTATTAAGAGCCACACTGGATACCACCTTGGGCATGAAAGAGGGATTAGTCCCGAGGGACACCCTGTCCGCATGAAAGATTATGAAAGGCTCCACTGCCAAAAGGGCCTGTAATTCAGACACTTCTTGCTGAAGTGATTTCTAAAAGGAAAGCTGTTTTCCAAGAAAGGAATTTTAACTCTGCACTTGCAGCTGGCTCAAAAGGAGGAAGAGTGAGTTTTTCCAATACAAAGTTAAGGTCCCAGACTGGAGTTGGGGCTCTTCTGGGTGGTCTTAAGTTGTTGGCCCCTCTGAGGAACTGCTTGAGCAGTGGGTGAGAAAAGAGGGGTGGTTCTGTGTTGTAATGAGCTGAAATGGCTGAGGCATGAATTTGGATGGAGGAAAAGTAAAGGCCCTTGTGAAGCATCTCAGTTAAGTATTGAATAATCTGATGTAAATTGGGCGCTGCTGTGACCATCCCTTGAGTATGGTTCCAGGCACAGAATCTTTTCCATTTTTCAGCATAATTTCTAGTACTAGGCCTCCTTGCCTCCAAAATGACATCCAACACTTGTTTACTAAGGGATGGTAACAGACCGATTAGGTAATTAGCCAGGCTGCCAGGTTCAGGGCTTGAAGCTGGGGGTTGCAGAATCTGGCTCTCCTGCTGTGACAGCAGGATAGAGGTCTGAGGCAGGTGCCATGGGGCTAGCAGTGACACTGTGCAAGAAGGGGTACCAGTGTTGGCCTGGCCAGTCTGGTGCAATCAGTATCATCCTTGGTTTGTCCTGTTTGATCTTTAGTAGGACTTTGGAGAGGAGAGGCAGAGGTGGAAAGGCATAAACTGATGGATTTTTCCAGCTGAAGGACAGAGCATCCACTTTCCAAGCTTGTTTGTGGGGAGTCCTTGTGCAGAATTTGTCCAATTGGTAGTTCTGGAGGGAGGCAAACAGGTCTATATCTGGGCTCCCCCATTTATTTATCAACATGTTGAAAGTCTTTGGTTCCAGTTTTCACTTGTGTGGGTCCATGAGATTTCTGCTTAGTTCGTCTGCCAGATTTGTCCAATTGGTAGTTCTGGAGGGAGGCAAACATGTCTATATCTGGGCTCCCCCATTTGTTTATCAACATGTTGAAAGTCTTTGGTTTCAGTTTTCACTCATGTGGGTCCATGAGATTTCTGCTTAGTTTGTCTGCCAGATTTGTCCAATTGGTAGTTCTGGAGGGAGGCAAACATGTCTATATCTGGGCTTCCCCATTTGTTTATCAACATGTTGAAAGTCTTTGGTTCCAGTTTTCACTCATGTGGGTCCATGAGATTTCTGCTTAGTTTGTCTGCCAGATTTGTCCAATTGGTAGTTCTGGAGGGAGGCAAACATGTCTATATCTGGGCTCCCCCATTTGTTTATCAACATGTTGAAAGTCTTTGGTTCCAGTTTTCACTCATGTGGGTCCATGAGATTTCTGCTTAGTTTGTCTGCCAGTGTATTTCGTTTTTCTGGCAGGAACTGAGCCTGTAGATGCACTTGGTAACTCAAGGCTGTGTTCCACAGAGCTATGGCTAGTCTGCAGAGGGGGTAAGAATGGGTAACCCCCGGCTTGTTTATGTACCACATAACAGTGGTGTTGTCCGTCTTTACCATTAATTGTCCTGGAAGAATGTGGTCCTTGAAGGCTGTCAGAGCATTCTGTACAGCTAACATTTCTTTTTGATTGACATGCAGGTGCATTTGACTTGGGTTCCATTTGTCCTGAATGCACTTCCCTGCCAGGTGAGCCTCCCATGCATAGTCTGGTGCATCTGTTGTTAGGGTTGGGCGGCAGAGGGTAGAGTGAATGGTAGCCCCTTGTTTTGTTGGCAGGCCTCTGCCCACCAAAGGAATTCTAACCGTAGACAAGGTATGATAGGAATCATTGCTTCTAAATCCTGAGAATATTGACACCCCTAGGCTTTTTAGATACCATTGTAGTTTCCTCATATGCAGTCTTGCATATGGAATTAGCAGAATGCAGGAGGCCATGAACCCCAAGGCTTGCAGTATTTGCCTTGCAGATAGCAGGGTTTTTGTGGCCACTAGTTTGAAATAAGTTGTCAAATGAATTTGTTTCCCTGGCATGAGGAAAGCCATCTGGGAAGTTGTGTTCAAGCTTGCTCCCAGGAATATAATTTGTTGGCAGGGTACCAGCTGTGATTTCTGTTTGTTTATGGTGTACCCCAGACAAGTTAGCACCTTTTGTACAAATGCCAGATGTTTCAAAAGTATGTCCTGGCTTTCTGCCTGAATTAGACAATCATCCAGGTATGGGTATATTTGAATATTTCTTTGCCTGCAAAATGCAATGACTGGAGCTAGGCACTTTGCGAATACCCTGGGTGCAGTAGATAAGCCAAAGGGCAGTGCAGAGAACTGATAGTGCATGTAGCCTGCTTTGAAGCGTAGGTATCTTCTGCAAGATTCCCTGATTGGGATGTGCAGGTAGGCTTCCTTTAAATCCAGTGTTGCCAACCAGGCATCTTTGCTTAGCATAGGAAGCAAATGGTAAAGAGTTAGCATCTTGAATTTTGGAATCACCAAAAAGGTGTTTAAGATAGAAAGGTCCAGGATAGGATGCCATGAGTTGTCTTTTCTGGGTACCAGGAAAAGTCTTGAGTAAAAACCCTGTACCTTTTCCTCTTCTGGTACAGTTTGAATAGCCTTTATGCGTAAGAGAGAGAGTACTTGCTTCTGCCCACTGATTTGGGGGTAGATCTGGCCAACCGTTTGGGGTTGGTAACATGTGGAAGTGAAATCTGTATCCTTGGGAAACTATTTAAAACCCATTTGTCCTGGGTAATGAGTTCCTAGTTTTTTGCCTGCAGAGCAAGCTTTCCCCCCTAAAGGAGCAGCCAGTTGAGAAGTGCTTGGAAGCTTTAAAGTTAAGTCATTGAGACAGTTTACCATTGGGTGAGTCTTACTACTCCCTGATTTGGAAGTGGGAGCCTCCCACTGCTTAGTCCTGTGCATAACCTGGGACTGAAGCCTGGGTGTTCTGCTGGTTCTGGGTTTGGACTGAGAAGGCCTGGAAGAGGCAGGAAAGGACCAATTCTTAGAGGGCCAATGCCTACTAAATCGTGGAGGCTGTACTTGTAGGAAATCTTTAACAGTTTGCATAGATTTAGCTTTTTCCTCCATCTTTTTAAGAACTTCTGCTTTGTTGCCAAACAGGCTGTCCTGGTTTAAGGGAGCATCCAGCAATTTAGCTTTAGCATGATCTGGCAAGGATTGCTCCTTAAGCCAAGCATGCCTTCTAAGTACAGACCCAGTGACAGCAGCCCTGCAAGATGCCTCTAGTGAATCAAAACCACATTGCAAAGTATGTTTTCCAACCTGTTCAGCAGAATGCATGAAATCCTGTAAACTCCTTATTTTCAGCACAGTCAGGAATCAACACCATTTTCTGTTTAAGCAATCCAATAATATGCTGCTGATACTTTAACATATGAAACTGGCAATTTAAGGCCCTAATGGCCAAGGTTGCAGAAGTGTATATCTTCTTACCTCATCTATCCAGCGCTCTGGAGTCTGTATCAGAGGGGGTAGGATTTTTGGCAATAGTAGCCTTAATGCCCTTGGGTCCCTGTGAAATGGTCTCAGGATCCGCAGTAGGATTTTTAAAAAGGAACTTGTGAGAGTCAGGAACCCTGTAATATCTATCAGGTTTTCTGGGAGCAGGAGGTAAAGAGTCAGGGGTCAAGCTAGATTCCGAAAAGGCATCATCAACAATGTCTAGTACAGGAGGGATAGCTAAAGGCCTGTGCTGGAGCAGGAGTAAGAAATCCCTAAGCCTCTTTTTTAGAATCAGAGTAATCCTGGCTTGCCCAATGAAAATGCTCCCTAAGAGGATGCAAGGTTTCACCAAAAGATAAATCCTCCGGGGGGGGGGGGGGTGCAGAGAGAATGGAGTCCTCTGCATCAGAATCCTCATAGGTAGATAAAGGTAAATCCTGGTCATCAGAGGAAAGAGAAATTTCAGAATCCTGGTCAAAAGTATCATAAGCAAATTCAGTCCTAGGTCTCTTAGAGGGGGAGGTTGGTTTCCCCTGATTAAAGTAATAAGGTCTTCAGCCATTCTTATCATTTGTTTTTTAGGCGTAGAGGCCTGACCATGCAGTCCGGGAGTCGGTTTTCTAGGCATGGTTCGAGATTTAGGCCTTGAAGAAGAAGATGGCATCTGTTTAATATGCAAGCCTGAATACACCCTCAGAAGCCGGTACCTGCACAGTGGCTCCGGACCCATCCAAGGTAGAGACATTCACAGGTTCCACAATTGAAGCATCTTGCAGCATACCGGACTCCAAATGGGTCTCAGTAGAGGCCTGCGAATCTGAAGTAGTGGGTATCAGGGGCTGTGAAAGCACCTCACTGAGTACAGGTGAACTGGCGACTGGCTTAGGAGAAGCGTGGTCAGCAGCTTTGGACCTAGGCAGCCTGTCTCTGTCTTAATCTTTGCGTTTTTTTGGAATGTCGGTAGTCGGATGGCTAACCGAAGACATATCTGGATAATTGAACTGAGTACCAAAATATTTAGAAGCATAAATATACAGATGACAAATAGTTTGGTGCTTAAATAAGGCACAAAACCAACAGTCAGGTACATTGTGGTTAAGGCCTAGGCAAGGAATACAGTACGAATGAAAATCTTTGAGGTATTTGCTTTCCACAAGAAATACAATTATTGACTTTTACTGACATCGGTTTAGAGCAAGAAAAAGTTTCCCCAACGGGGTACTTAGCTTTAGTTGAAGACTTTGGTTCTGAAACTCAAAAACAAAAATTTCAGGAGTCGGCTGACCTGCACTTGCAAACTGCTTCGGGCACCGCACGGTAAGAAAGACTGATGTAATGGCATTGGCTGCATGCTTTATACCCGACTACCTGATGTCACGGAAGATGAGACAGCAACTGATGCAGGACCCAAGACTTTGATAATCAGGCCAGCTGAGGGCTACTGCAAGCAGATATCCCAAATGTCATGACTGCAACAGTGAAACACGAAGAACATCCACTCTTGCCAGGCCCAGAAGGGAGTCACCACAATGATCTTCAGGGATTTCTTCTGAATCTTCATAAGTACCCTGGATATCAGTGGAAAGGATGGAAAAGCATACAAGCAAATTCTTGTCTAAGGAAAAGAAAAGGCATCTGTCTTCCAGGTCTTCTTATACAGAGTCCTGGATCAGACATTTGCCAGGTGATTGTTCAACAAGGAGGCAAAAAGGTCTAATTGAGGAACACCTCACAAATGGATCAAATCTGGGGAGACCCTTGATCTAGTTTCCATTCTTGAGCATCTGACTTTGTCATACTTGCCTTACCACAGGATTCCCTCCGACAGAATGTGCCAAAGTAAACTTTGTCATTTAGACACTACAAGTGAAGTCTAAATGAAATTACGTGCATCATGCTCAAAGTGAGAAGACAAATGCATACATACAATTACACATGCTTAGAAGATACATATATACATAATACAATTACACATATATCAGACCTAACATTTACCTTTCTTTTAGACAGCTACATAGACAGTTATATTATTACAATTAGTCTATACACCACTATAGCAGCCGATTGGTAGATTATGCCTGAAGAAAAATATTGTGCTATGAAGCTATATACCATGCTAACATGTCTGGTCTGTTTTGAGGGTAAGACCTGGTTCTGCTAGCTTGTTGATACATTACATGACTGTGGTATTGTCCCGTAACAACTTGAAGTGGTCCCTGGGGATCAAAGGTAATTCAGAGAGAGTACTGCCTTGATAAAGGCAAGCATCTTTTTTATATTTATGTGCTTGTGTCGGTCTTTGTTGTCCTGGATAACATGCACTTTTTATCCCCCTTGACACTGTGTCCCAAGCAAAGTCTGATGCATCTGTGGTGACTGACTGGAGAAGGGGAGAAGGGGAAACCTGGATTCAGGGATATTTGATGTCTCCACCAAGTGATTTCTCTTCTTAGAAATCCCAGAACTGGATTCTGAAAAGATAATTGGTGTTGGTGCTGGGACCAAAGAGATTTCAGATACCACTGTATCTTTCTGGGCAGCACAGTGGACAGCATGGTCACCTCACAGCAAGAGGTTCTCCGGTTCAATTCTTATCCAGGATGCCTTCTGTGTTGAGTCTGTATGGCCTCTCTGTTTGTACTGGTTTCCTCTGGGGGCTCCTGTTTCCTCCCACATTCCAAAGACATGCAGTAGGTGTACTGGACACACTAAATTGGCCATAGGTGTGAGTGTGTGGGCGAGGGTATGGTGAGGAAGAACTACTGCAACAGGGCTAGTCATCTGATGGTGTAAACCTTGGCTGAAGATGATTGTCACTGTTGAAGTGACATTCCAACCCCATGTGCAAGAATGGGAAAACGAGGTTGTGGATGGATGAATAGATAGATGGAGTGCATCTTTCTCATGTGGAGTCTTGCAAGAATTATAAAAATTCTAGATGCCATGAGACCCAGAATCCTGAGATATTCCCCTTGCAATGCCTGAAGTCAGAGTGGAAAATGTCTAAACTAGACACATTATATAATATATATATATATATATATATACATATATATATATATATATATATATATATATATATATATATATACATATATATATATATCTGTGGATAAAGGTTATTTTGTACTGAGTTGACTAGCAGACACCCCAGGAACACAAACCTGTGTGAAGTCAAAAAAGACTTGTGTTCTCTTGGAATCCTAGCTTACACAGGAGATCTCTTGCCCAAGTGAAAGCATCCTGACACTTTGAATAAGACTCTGCAAAGATAAGCAGATCATCTAAATATAGAAAAATGTGGATACTCTGTGGCCTGCCATGTGCAATAACTAGAGCTAGATGCTTTGTGAACACTCTTGGAGCAGTGGATAACCTAAATAGAAAGGCAGAGAACTGATAATGTGATACAGACACACAAAACCTAGGAAATGGATACAAATGTGATAAGCATCTTTTAAATCTAACATTATCAAAAAACTCAAATGAGGAAGCAGGTGTACGAGGTTGAGTAATGAAAGCTGCTTGAAGTTAGGCACTACCACAAATGTGTTTAGGAAAGCAAGGTCCAGAACTAGTCTCCAGGCATTTTATTTCTTTGGCACCAGAAACGAATAGTTGTTTAAGAACTTACCATAACCATAGATGTCCTTCTCTTCCAGTATTCATAACCTTAGGGAGTTGCTGTCTGCAGCACCGGACATCTGGCCAATATACCAAAGTTTTAGAATCTGGGGTACGCGCGACGTTGCATGCAGGGGCCATAAACTGATGTCGGCTATATCTGTGATGTCTAAAAATACCCAACTCAAATTGGCTGCTGCATAGAGAGTGACCTCAGGAGCAGGAGGAAAGATACCAAGCCAAATGTCCCCACACACACGAAAACAGTGCTATAAGTATATCCAAGGTTGGTGGGATTGAATACTGCAAGATGGAAGAGGGACATCTATGGTTATGATAAGTTCTTACACAACTATTTTATGTCCTTCTATTTTCATGCTGCAGTATTCATAACCTTTGGGAGAGTACCAGAGCTCTCTAAGAAGTTGCATAGGAGGTAGGTAGGGGAGCAGAGTCAATGAGACCCTGCAGGATGGACCTAGTAACCCCTGCTCTAACCCTGGAGATCAGATCCAATTTGCAATGCCTGGTAAAGGTCTGTACAGAAGACCAAGTTGCAGCCTCTAGGATACAGGTGTAATCAACGCCCTTGAAGAAGGCTGCTGAAGAGGAAGCTACTCTGAATGGGCCTTGACAGGTGAACTCAGTTGCCTTCCATAAAATGAATAGCAAAAGGCTATCATCTTAGAAATCCAAGAGGCAGTTGTGGGTTTAGACACTGCCCTGCCAAATGCTCTAGGATGGAAGGAGACAAAAAGCTGGTCAGACTGTCTAACGGGTTTTGTCTTGTCTAAGTAGAACCTCAGTTGCCTATGAACATCCAGGAAATGCATACCCCTTTCAGAGGAGTTCTGTGGCTGAGGGTAAAAGACAGGGAAGTTAATGGCCTGGTTTAAATAAATTTCATTAAATACCTTTGGCATGAAAGAGGGTTAGTTCTGAGACAAACCCTATCTTTATGAAAAATAAAATAGGAAGGAGAAGCCACAAGGGCTCAGATCTCAGAGATCCTCCTGGCAGAAGTAAGGGCCAGTAGCAAAACTGTTTTCCATGTACAGAATTTAAGGGAGGACAAGTGGGCTGGCTCAAAGGGGGCCAATGTAAGCTTTTCCAGCACAAAGTTAAGGTCCCAAGGAAGAAGAATATGCTTACGACGGGGTCTTATGTGAAGAACCCCTTTCAAAAAAGTACAGTTTTGTACCTACCATAAATGTAGATGTCCGATAGGTATGCATCTGCAATCATCACATATGGGTTTGTCCTGCCTCAGGCAGCCCTTCGGTCGGCCGGATTCCAAAGTCTGGGTCTGGCCTCGGCTGATGTCGCACTTTCCCCGACGTCAGAGCGTCTGGGGTATAAAAGCATCAGCCGACGCCATCTTCCTCAGTTTTTCTTGCCCCAGATGCCAGGTGCCCTCTAGGAAGGCTAAATTTGGAGAAATGCAATAAAATTCCAAACATTTGCAAAAATATATATATAAATGTATATACAAACAAATACACCATAATAGATTCCCCCAGCTAGCTAATAGAGGGGTAAGCACCCTAGGAATACGACAGAGGAGAAGGAGGGAGGGTAAACCTGACTGCAGATGCATACCTATCGGTACATCTACATTTATGGTAGGTACAAAACTGTACTATGTCCTTCAAGGATGCATCTGCAGTCATCACATATGGGTAGAATACCATAGCCAATCTGGGGGTGGAGGTACTAAGTAAAGGATGGTGTAGTTAAGATACCCTGCAGGACTGCCATAGCAAAACCTGCTCTGGATCTGGAGTATAAAGGTAAATTGTAATGCTTGGCAAATGTATGCATGGAGCTCCATGTAGCAGCTTCTAAAATGTCCTTGGTAGCCACCCCTCTTAGGAAGGCTGTAGTGGTGGCTGTGGCTCTCGTGGAATGAGGTCTAATGTTAGCTGGCACAGCTTTTCCATGAAAGGAGTAACAAAAACGAATGCAATTTCCTATCCATTTTGAAACTGTCTGTTTGGAAATTGCTTTTCCTTGTGCCCCAGCAGCATATGCTACAAACAACTGGTCAGTCTTCCTGTAACTTTTAGTTCTGTCCAAGTAGTAGCACAATTGTCTGTGTATGTCCAGGGTGTGCAGAAGTCTCTCCCCTTCATTTTGTGGTTGTGGGAAGAATGTAGGCAAGTGAATAGCTTGGTTCAGATACCCTGGATACCACCTTTGGCATAAATGTAGGATTGGTCCTCAAAGAAACTCTGTCTTGATGAAAGATAAGAAATGGCTGCACTGCCATTAAAGCTTGTAACTCAGATACTCTTCTTGCTGAGGTTATGGCCAGAAGGAAGGCAGTTTTCCAAGACAAAAACTGTAGATCTGCCGATGCTGCTGGTTCAAAGGGAGGAAGTGTTAGTTTTTCCAACACGAAGTTAAGGTCCCAAGCAGGTAGAGGTGGTTTCCTTGGAGGATTGATGTTTTTGATTCCTCTTAGAAACTGTCTTAGGAGAGGATGAGAGAAGACAGGTGGATTAACATTGTATTCTGCTGAGATTGCTGAAGCATTATCTTAATGGAAGAGTAAGACAGGCCATTGTGGAACAATTCTGCCAAATATTCCAGTATATGTGCCATGTTCATCACTGTCACATCTAGGCCCTTTGTTGTGTTCCAGGTGTGAAATCTTTTCCATTTTGCTGAATATGCCTTCCTTGTGGAAGGCCGGCGAGCTTCCATAACAATATCCTTCACTCTCTGGGATAGGTTATCCTGAGGAGGAGTCATGGTATTCTCCAGGCAGTTAGCTGCAAGGTTTTCAGGTTGGAGTGCAGAGTCCTGAAATTGTGCTGCGTCAGTAGGAGTGGCCATAGGGGGAGAGGCCATGGTTTCATCTGTGACATGCTCTTTAACAGTGGGTACCAGTGGTGTCTTGGCCAGTTTGGAGCTATCAGAATCACTCTGGGCTGCTCTGTCCTGATCTTCAGTAGGACCTTGGTCATTAATGGGAGAGGTGGGAAAGCATACACTGTTAGAGCTTTCCAGCTGAGAGAGCGTCCACTTTCCATGCTTGTGGGTGGTATGTCCTTGAGCAGAATTTCCTCAGTTGATGATTGTGGGGGGAAGCGAACAGATCTATTTCCGGCCTTCCCCAAGATTGTGGGATGAGTAAGAAGATGTCTGGGTGCAGCACCCATTCGTGTGCATCCATGGTAGTTCTGCTTAAGCTGTCTGCCAGTATATTGTCTTTCCCTGGCACAAACTGGGACTGTAGCTGTATGTTGAGTTTCAAGGCAAGTTCCCATAGGTTCATTGTCAGTCTGCAAAGAGGGTAGGAATGGGTGCCTCCTTGCTTGTTTATGTACCACATAACTGTGGTGTTGTCTGTCCTTAAGAGCAGGTGGCCTTGCTGAAGGAAAGGTTTGAAGGCCTCGATTGCATGTATCACTGCCAGCATTTCCTTTTGGTTTATGTGCATGCGCAGCTCTCTTTGTGACCATAGCCCTTGGATACATCTGCCCTCCATGTGTGCTCCCCAACCTTGGTCTGAAGCGTCCGTGGTGATGGTTTGGTTGGCTCTTGGCTTGCTGAAGGGCAAACCGCTGTTCGACTGGCAGGCTTGAGCCCACCACAGATATTCCTTTTGAAGGCATGGAATGAGTGGTATCAACGTTTCTAAGCTGTGACTGTGCTGAGTCCATAAACTTCTTAGGTACCATTGTAATTTTCTCATATGCAGTCTTGCTTGCGGAATCAGAAGAATGCAAGATGCCATGTAACCCAGGGCCTGCAGGATTTTCCTTGCAATCAGCTGAGTTTGTCTTGTCAGATTCTTGAAGTAATCCGGTAGTTGTTTTTGTTTTTCTTCTGTGAGAAAGGCCATTTGGGTGGCTGTGTCTAGATCCGCACCCAGAAAAGTTATTCTTTGAGATGGAACCAGTCTTGATTTGTGGATGTTGACTGTATATACCAAGGCCTGTAGCAGGTGGATGGCATAGTTCAAGTCCTTTAACAAAGTTTGCTTGCTGTCCGCTTGTATAAGGCAGTCGCCCAGATATGGGTAGATTTGAATCCCCTGAAGTCTGCAGTGTGCAATTACTGATGCCAGGCATTTCGTGAATACTCTGGGCACATTAGATAAGCCAAAGGGTAATGCTGAGAATTGATAATGCTCTGACCCTGCAAGAAATCTGAGGTGTCTTCTGCAGCTTTGTCGAATAGGGACATTTAGGTATGCCTCCTTGAGGTCTAGAGTCACCAGCCAAGACCCCTTGCCCAGCATGGGAAGGAGTTGCTGTAGAGTCAGCATTTTGAATTTTGGCACAATGAGGTAAGTATTCAGTGCGGACAAGTCGAGAATAGGCCTCCATTGATTTTCTTTTCTTGGAACAAGGAATAATCTGGAGTAAAATCCTTGGCCTTGTTCTGAAAGAGGTACCTTTTCTATGGCTTTCATTTGCGTTAAGTTGGTAATTTGCTTCAAAGCCTCTGCCCTCTGATTTGGTGGCAGGTCTGGCATGCCTTTTCTTTTTGGCAATGTGTGGAAATGGAACCTGTATCCTTTGTCTATTATTTGCAGTGTCCATGTGTCCCTTGTAATGCTGTGCCAATTTTTTGAGAATAAAGAAAGCTTTCCGCCTAAAGGTGCTTCTAATTGAGCCCTGGTCGGCGGAGTCAAAATAAAGTCATTGAGTCTGTCCTGGTGTAGCAGTTGTAGTTCCTGCACTACCTCTCTGGTTGGGAGGCTGCCACTGACGGCCTCTGTAGGAGCCTCTAGCTTGCCCTCTACCTCTGGCACGCCTATTCCTGCCTCTCTGAGATCTGTCTGAGTCCGGAAAGGACCAATTCTTAGTAGGCCAATTTCTTCTGAATCTCGGTGGTTGGACTTGCAGAAAGTCTTTGACTGTTTGCACAGATTTTGCCTTTTCTTCAAATTTCTTTAAAACCTCTTGAGCCCTGGAACCAAATAATTTTTGCTTTTCCATAGGAGCATCCAAAAGCTTAGCCTTAACATGGTCTGGCAGAGATTGTTCCTTCAGCCAGGCATGCCTACGTATAACTGCACCTGTCATAGCTGACCTACATGAAGCTTCCAATGCATCATAACCACACTGCAAGAAATGGTTACTAACCTGCTGGGAGTTATGCACCAGATCCTGAAGGGATTTGCGATCAAGGGGTTCAGAAGAGGACAGTTTCTTATGCAATTCATCTAACAAATACTCTTGGTACTGTATCATATGAAATTGACAATTCGATGCCCTCATGGAAAGAGTTGCAGAAGTATACACTTTCTTACCCCATCTCTCTAATGCCCTGGACTCCCTTTCAGAGGGTAGAGGATTTTTAGCAGTGGCAGCTGCAACCCCTTTTGGGCCCTGGGAAATAGTTTCTGGATCAGCAGAGTGGGCCTTGTACAGGTGTAGATGCGAGTCCGGGACCCTGTAGTACCTATCAGGTTTGGCAGGAGCTGGAGGGAGAGAGTCAGGGGCTGTACTAACATCAGAGTACACATCGATCACATTCAAAATAGGAGGTATAGCTAAAGGCCTATGGTGAGGTAAATGTAAAAAGGTTCTTAATCTCTTTCTAGAATCAGAAAATTCCTGACCCTGCCATTGAAAATGCTCTCTCATAGAGTGTAATGTCTCTCCAAAGGAAAACTCTTCAGGAGGGGAGGCCGAGGGAATAGATTCTTCAGCATCAGAATCCTCATAGGCCGAATAAGCCTCCTCCTGGTGGTCTGACAGAGCAGAGCCATCAGTGGATTCATCTGAGGACTGGGGGTCAGAGGGCTCAACCCTGGGCCTTTTGTCTGGAGGTGGTTGAGAGCCCCTGTCCGGATGAGGTTGGGAACCTCTAATTAATGAGATCAGATCCTCTGCTAGGCTAAGAATCTGAGAGCCAGTAGAATGTCTCTGAGAGGAAACCTTGGGAGGCAAAGCTTTAGTAAGTTTAGCAGCTTTAGCCCTAGAGAAAGCCTTAATGGACATGGAAGCAGGGGGTCTGGCAGCATCACGTGCAGAAGCAGACTTGTCTAAAGGAATGGTGTCGGAAGGTTCCTGGACACCGGTTTCAGTAGGTAATTCAATAACCGACTCGGCCGGGGCCGAGGTAGTCGGTTGTGCGGTTTCAGTAATAGGAAGAACCAAGGGCTCTGTTTCAGTCGAGACCGAGACACTCGCGGTAGGCCTGACCGTGGTTTCAGCCGAAACCGTGGTCCGCGTGTCGGTCCTTGTCCTTCCGTTTAATTAAATGTGAAGTCGGAGTCTCCGACGGCATCTTATAAGCAAAACTAGCCCCAAAAAATTCCTCTGCAAACTCCGACCGACGTCTAAGAGTTCATCGGTTGAAGGAAGCACACAGGCTGTACAGGCCGAGATGTCGTGGTCTGGGCCTAGGCAGGGGAGGCAGTAAGAGTGGAAATCCTTATGAGGTATTTGTTTCCCACAAGCTAAACAATTATTAACTTTATCTGACATTGGCTGAGGCAAGAAAGAGTCTCCAACGGGGTACTTAGCTTTTTCGAAGTCTTCGGTAGCTGAATCACAGGAGCTGGCCAACTGGCACTTGCGAACTGCTTCTGCTTCAGGCACCACGTGGCAAGAAAGACTGAGGAAGATGGCATCGGCTGATGCTTTTATACCCCAGAAGCTCTGACGTCGGGGAAAGTGCGACATCAGCCGAGGCCAGACCCAGAATTTGGAATCCGGCCGACCGAAGGGCTGCCTGAGGCAGGACAACCCATATGTGATGACTGCAGATGCATCCTTGAAGGACATCAGTTTAACTTCCAACTTGGAAGCTAGAGGTGGAGCCAAGGGAAGGCAAGCAGAAATAGCAGAGGTGTATACTTTTACTAGTGAGTAGGTCAGTCCTGAATGTAGTAACTCACACACGTAGGAAAGGACCAATGGAACAGAAACTATAAATGGGTCCTGTTTTCTCGAGGCACCAATGGGAGGAATCATTTCCATTTAAATAAGTAATTTCTGCTGGTACTAGGTTTTTTGGCCTCCTGCAGGACAGAGTACATCCTTTGAGTATAGGTGCCTAAAAGGGATCAGAAGCCTATCGCCCACAGTGTCAGTTGAGATTGAGTAGGTGGAGGTAAATAAGGGATCCCATGTCTTGTGTGAGTAGGTCGAAGTGGTGAGGCAACCTGTGGTGATTGCCCTGGGCTAAAGAAAACCAATGCTGTCTTGGCCAAAAGGGAGTCACCAGCAGGATTTTTGGTTTGTTCTTCCTATTTTCAGGAGGACTTTATGATTCAGAGGAAAAGGAGGGAAGGCATAGAGGAACATTCCCTCCTATGAAAAGAAGGCGTCCAGCCTCCATTCTTACAGGTTCATAGGTTGGTACTATGCTATCATCCCTAGTGACTATACCAGCCTAGCCATAACAATTCCCTGGCTATTTCTTCCAACTTTACTTCCCTGGACCCCTGTCTAGCAGGCTGACTGATGTGATCCCTGGGGTGAATTTCCTTTCTTCCATCCAATCGTCAAGGTTCCTTTTGAAGAGGGCCAAAGAGGCACTCTGCTTGACATGTATGGGGAATCTATTCCAGAGTCTGGGGAGTCTCTGGGTCAAGAACCTATCCCTCCAGCATGCTTTGTTTATTGTGATGACAAGGTTTAGATCCCTGGAGTGTGTGGCTCTGAGGGATTGGGATTTCTTTAAGTTTAGCATGTCCAACAGCTCTGGGTTTGACATGGCCTTGTATGTTAAGCAGAGATCGCCTCTGAGTAGACAATATGCGACAGGGTATAACTGGAGTTTTTTAAGGTGGTCAGCATAGGGCATCTGCTTTAGGCCTGTGATTCTTTTAGTGGGGTATTTCTGCGGCCTTTTCAGTTGTTCCAGATGTCTTGAGAGGTACATACCAAATGGGTCTAATGAGGGATAAGTACAGTGGGACAATGACCTCCTTTTTTCTGGATGAAAAGCCCTTAGTGATGAAGTGAGCCACATAGGATTTCCTGACTGTTATGGTGATGTGTTTATCTGTCCACCTGTGTCCTAAGTCTCATCACACTTTCGGTGTTTAGTGTACTGCCACCTATATGGTAATTCACGGGTACATGTTTCTTCCCAAAGGGGATAACTATACATTTCTTGGCACTGAGCTTGAGCCCATGGCTCTGGCACCAAGCATCTGTTTCTGCAAGGCCCTTTTGTAGAGTACCCACGTCATTTGGGGATTCAATAATGGCTCCCAGTTTGCAGTCATCTGCGAACTTTGTTAGCCAGAGTCCCTTAGTGTTGGCCTGTACTTCAGAGAAGTAGATGCCAAACAAGAGCGGTCCCAGGACTGAACCCTGAGGTACTTCACTTGTCTGGAGCTGGATTTGGAGTCTGCTACTTTTACAGTGTGGGTTCTATCAGTATGCCAGTTAGCAACCCATTGGGTGACATAGGGATTAATGCCCAGCTTAGTAAGCTTATCTATGATTCCAGAGTGGGGGATGGTGTCAAAGGCCTTGGCAAGGTCTAGATAGGCTGTGTGGACCACCTTACCCTTGTGCATGGCTCTGGAAACTGATTCGAAGAAGTCAATCGGGTTCAAGAGACAAGATCAGCCTTTCATGAACCCAAACTGGGTGGGGTCCAGTGTTTGAAGGTTGCCAATGTCTTTGTTTATAAGTTCCATGATAATACGCTCCATGGCCTTGCAGATGAGGCTCGTCAGACTGATGGGATGGTAGTTTCCAGGATCCAAGGTGGATCCCCCCCTTGTGCAGTGGGATAACTGTAGCTCTGTGCCACTCAGTGGGCACGAAACCTGAGGTGAGGCTATGATTAAACATGACACTTGGGTGAGGTGCCAGTTCATATTGTAGTTCATGTAGTACACAGCCCAAGATGCCATCTGGTCCCATGCATGCTGTATTCTTAGCTTTGGAGAGTGCATTTTTTACCTGTGTGGCCGTTATTACCAGAATTTGGCAATCTTCCGGTTTTGAGATGGGCCATTTAGGGGGTGAGAGGGGGGTGAAGTTGGCACTGAATCTATCTGCCAGGATATTGGCAATATCCTTGGGATCAGTACATTTAATGCCATTCTATTTTAGCTCAGAGCAGATCTGAGCATTGCCATTTAGATTATTGACATAGTTATAGAATGCCTTGTGGTGGTCTTTGGAATCTTTGGCAATTTTATTTTCGTAACGAGCTTTGGAGGATTTTATGAGGGATCTCAGTTTCTTACTGAGGCTGGTAAGGGAGTTTTTTGCATCCTGGGATTTTCCTCTTTTCTGCAACAGTTTCTTCCTTTTGTTGTAAAGTTTGTTTATGGCAGGGGACCACCAGATTGGCTTCCTTTTTTTGGATGAGAGCATCTTGGTTCCATTTGGGATGGCATGATTCATGCATGAGTGGATGTGCTCATTGCATCCGGAGAATTTCAGACGCATTGTGTTGGGCAACTAGCCTGGTGGTGAGAATATCATTGGTGAATATTGACACTCCTCCACCTTTAGTGTTTTGGTCCTGGTTTGGTGGCCAAAAAGTGTGGTAAGAGTTGTAGCCTGGTATTGCAGGGGTGCTCTCTGGAGCCTTGAACCAGGTCTCAGTGACTGCACAGATATCGATGTTCTCCATTTTTTAGGAGTGCCTCAAGAGAGTGTATTTTAAGGTTTAGACTTCTAGCATTGAGTAGCATTACCTTCAGATTTTGCAAGCTTGTACCCATTATGGTGGTGGTTTTGTCCTTTGTCCATTCTTGTGAATAGGGACATCTGTTTGTTCTATGGAGAGGCAAACAAATCTGCCTGAGGAATATGCCACCTGTAAATTGGATCCTGAAATACCTCCCTGTGAAGCATCCATTCGTGGGAGGGTGTCATGGTTCTGATGAGGGCGTCTGCCATCCCATTTTCTTCTGATGGGATGTAAACTGCCTGCAAGTGAATTTGAAGTGCTGCTGCCAGAGTCCATATCTGTATAGCCAGACTGCAGAGGGGCTACAATTTTGTTCCTCCTTGCTCGTTTATGTACCACAGGGACAGTCATGTTGTCTGTGATGACCTTCAGGGTGCCTGGCAGAAGGACGTCTTGGAAGGCCTGCATAGCCAAGGATAAGGCCTTTAGCTCTTTTAGGTTGCTGTGGTCCTTCCTTTCTTGAATAGTCCACTCCCCCTGTACTTTGTGCTGATTGTTGGCATGGTGTGGGATGGCTCCCCAACCTAAATCTGATACTTCTATGAATAGAAGCTGTTTTAGTGGGGGAATCTGGAAGGGTACCCCTTGATTGAGGGTAATGGTTGCAATCCACTAGGAGAGCTTCCTTTTTAAACAGAGAAGAGGATAAAGTTTTGTTTCCAAGGCATGAGTGTGTTGGCTCCAAGAGTTTCTCATGACCCACTGAAACTTCCTCATGTGCATCCTGGCTAGAGGGATCATGGGAATCAAGGAGGCCATGTACCCTATTATCCTGTGAAATTCCCTGGCTGAGATAGTAGTTAGAGGTCACAGGGAGTGGAACAGAGAAAGAAATTCCACTTTCTGGGTAGGGACAAAGACTGGCATCAGGTCTGTCCATATCCTGCACCCCAGGAAGACCAGGTTTTGGGAAGGAGTCATTTGAGACTTTAGGCAATTCACTGTGTAGCCTAGACTATGTAGAAAGTTGCAAACCATGCCCCATTGTTCGAACAGGGTTAGTGGATCCTGGTGCAGAATAAGAAGGTCATCCATGTAGGGATAAATTTGTATGCCCTGCAGTCCGCAGTGTGCAATGGCTGGGGCTAGGCACTTTGTGAATACTCTTGGCACTCTTGAGAGGCCAAAGGGTAAGGCAGAGAACTGAAAATGTGATGAATCCACTGAGAAATGTAAATATTTTCTGTAAGGTGGGAAGATGGGGATATGTAGGTAAGCATCCTTCAGATCTAGTGAGGTCGTGAATGCTTTTTGAGGTATGAGGGCAAGGAGGTGCTGCAATGTGAGAATTTTGAAAGTGAGCACTTTGAGGAAGAGATTGAGGTGGGATAAGTCAATGATGGGTCTCCAAAGGCCATCTTTTCTAAGTACAGTTTTAAAGCCACCAGGCAGCTTCTGAGGGTTTTCGGAACAAAGGATTGGCAAATGTTACAGCCTTTGTAATCGTGGGCCTCCCCTATTCTCAACTGGGAAGGAGGAACAGTTTATTTTACCCCCTAAGAAAGCATGTACTGTAGGACAAAAGGGAACAGAGGGGTTTGGTCTGGTGGATGTGGAATAATTCCCTGGAAAGAAGGGATTTCTTTCCCACTGCCATCTGCGGCTTTGCTGGTTTAGTGCCAGAGCCTACTGTCCAAAACAATCTGTTGCCAAAGATGGAAATTCAGACTTTCTGGAAGGAATAAGACTGCCAAGGTGGGAGGAGGTCCCTTACATAGTCATTCCAACTTATGTGACTATCCTTTGTTCTGGGAGTTCCTGCTTTCTTTTTAGAACCTCCCTGCCATTGTTTTTTTTAAACATCTGCTTACCAGCATTTTACTGAGACTGTTTTGTTTCTTTCCCAAACTGGATGAGGGACAATAAAACACTTGAAAATTTAGAGAAGGAGGGATGAAAAATCTAAGAGATTATCTGTATCAGCTTACCTCTCATCACATTTTTGATTACTTCTGCAGCAGAGGGACTGAAAACTAAACCTCTAGCTAAAAGTGAATTTAAAATTGTATTTTTTACATCTTGTGGTAGGTTCTGAAAACACAAACATGCAAACCTCAACACAGTACCAGTGGCAAGAACCCTGGATGTAGTATCTAGAGAGTCATAAACACACTTTAAACAAGTTGTGACCTGAGAAATACAAGAAATTAAACACAAAGCACTTCTCACAGGAAGGAACTACAGAAAAAAATCATCCTACTTTCACAATTAGAATAAACTTTAATATATGAGCCTGATAATTCTAAATTAAAAAAAATCAAATATGCAGAAGCATACACTTTTCCCCCACAAACTTATCAATTGTTTTACCATCTGTATCAGTAGGGGAAGGATTAGAATTAACAAAATGCATGGCAGCAACTGGATTGATTAAAGCTATAACTGCTGGGTCAGGTTTTCCATAACTGTATAGAACTTTGAAAGACTGAGGAACTTTGCACACTCTTTCTGCTTCCTTAGGTCCAACTGGCTGGCTATCAGGGAATCCACAGGCTGTGCCAAATACATCCTCCAATGCTGGCAGCACTGGGGGGATGGCAGGAGATTCTGGGGATTGCATTTGTAACATTTCACAGTATTTTGTGAAGGAATGAAAAACCTCAGTATTCTTCCACTGAAAACACTGGCACAGTCTGGAAACAGACTCAAGAGAAAGATAAAGAGAATCCTTAACAGGGAGTTTCAGATAACATACTCTCCTCTAACTAGAGACTGCCATGATGCTGAATAAACAACAATGCTACTTATTCAAAGAAATTAATCAAAGTTGATTAATTAATCAAAGCTGAGCATTTTCATTCCAACACATTACAGAAAACTTCACCAGACCTAACTTCATTACAAACGCTCGAAAAAGTCAAAAGAATATTAAACCAACCAATAACCAAAAGTAGAAAAAGTCCAGTTTTCTGTGGTGAAGGAATAAATATTTATTGAATCCACAAACAGGCAAAAATAAGCGCTTTCGTCTTGAGCACAAGACTTCATCAGATGCCATTTTTTTTAAAAACAGCTCCTATATATAAATTAAACACTTCAAATAATTGAATAATGTGTGTAATTGATTAAAATTCAATAAAACAGGTTCACTGGTGAAAACCAACATGTGAATAAACCCTTTCCTAACCCTCCCAAAGGTAAAATGTGTAGGTGTCAATATTTTTGCAATTAATTTAAATAAATTTATTAAACTTGGGAAGCTTTCAAAGATAATACAGGTTTAATCAAAATATATTCGTTAAGTCCTGGATTTGAACCTAAGCTCCCATCTAGGCTCTCGGTTCAGTAATGTATTCCTGATATCTCCTCCCCTAGAATTATTTTTTTCTTACAGTGTCTATAATCCCAAATTTAAAAATGCTGGGGGAAGTGCAGTTCAAGGTGTGTTTATATAAAGCACTTGCCTCTTTTTTTAGACAATGTCATATAAATGTTCATATATCCTATATTTCAAAGCCCTTTCCGTTTTCCCTATGTAAAATGCTGTGCATCCCCCATACACAGCCAAATAAACTAACATCCTTGTGTTGCAGTTGCCTTTACAGAAATACACAGAGCTGTTTAACCCATTTTGTAAGTGTAAAAAACTTTCCTTTGTTATATAGGGACAATATCTACATCTTCCACAGGAAGTGGTACCTTGTTTGTCCTTAACATTTCTAACATCTACCTGTTAAATTCGCTTTTCAAGTTTCTACCAGTTCTGAAAGAAAATATAGGCTCATCCCCTACTACCTCTTGTAACTCTTTATTAACTTTAAACATACTCCAATTTGCCCTAATGATGTTTGTAAAGGGCCCAGTAAAGCCATTAAACTCCACTACACATGCTCTTTGGTATTTCCTTGTATCTCTAGAATGGTTGGAAACCTGTTAGGTTTTACCTAGAAGTGCCTTGTACTTGGTACCCCACCCTCTATACACTTCATTGAATATATTCTGAACAAAATCTGTGGGGTATCCCCTATCCACAAACATTTCCTTCAAGTTGTCAAACTCTCTTAAAAATTCCTTCTTGTCAGAAGTCATCCTTGCAATTCTAACTGCTTGTCCCTTAACCAAACTTTTTTTCTGAAATATAGAGTGGTTACTAGTAAAGTGCAAATAACTGTTACACCAAGTGTCTTTTCTACAAATCCTAGACTTGAAACCTTCATTTGTGTAAGATATAGCGGTGTCCAAGTAATTGACATTTTCCCCAAGTGTAGGTAAATTTTAAAAAAGTAGTCGTACCATTAATGTATTGCATAAAGGAGTGAACACTCTCTTCTCCTCCCAACCACAGAACAAAAATATCGTCCAAAAACCTGACGAACAGACGTATGTTGTTCATGAAAGGGCTATTAAAAATATACAGATGTTCCCACTCTAACATAACTAAGTTGGCATAAATGGGGGCACAGGCTGCCCCCATTGCTACACCACTAGTCTGTTGGTAATATTCACCTTGAAAGTACAGGTAGTTGTGATCAAGTACCATTTCCATTAATTCCAATACAAGTGAAATTTTATCACCTGTCATGGTCGAAAATTTGTGTAAGCTGTCCCCAAAATATTGATGCCCTTCAACTCTTGGGATGCTGGTCAATAAATCTTTAACATCAATGGTCAGAAAACTAACATTGTCTGTCCATATCTCCTAAGTTAATTTGCTCAAAAACACCCATGAATCTTTAATCAGGTGGTCCATTTTTTCCACAATTTTGTTTGTCCAATAATCAATATATACTGCTAATGGGTGTGTTTTTGAACCCCTTGCAGCAACTATAGGTCTAAAAGGCAGGTCTTTGATGTTCTTATGAACATTGGGTATTCCAAATATGTTGGGAATAACAGGATTTTCTTGCTTGAGAAAGTGAAATGTTTTTCCATCTATTCTGTTTTCTACCAAATATTCTTCTAACAAGGAGTCAATTCTACCATAAGCAATATTAATCTCATTCTTGGATACCGGTGTGTAAGTGTAATTATCTAGAAAATAGAAGTAATAGCATTATTGTACTCTATTATATATAACCACACCCCCACCTTTATCAGGTTTCATTTTAAGTAGGTCAGATCTGTTTTTTTAAGTCCGTCAACAATGATTTTTCAACAGAATCTAAATTATATGTAAATTCTTTCTTGCTCAACTGAAATGTCTCATACTTCTTCAGTAACACATTTCTCGAACATAGTTAAAATAGGGTGAAGTGGTGGGTTAATAACATTGCTCCTAGTTAATCCTGCATTAAAGTTATTCTCCAATACACTGGAATTATTATATTGTATCCCAAGGTTAAGTTTCCTGAGAAATAGCTTTAAATCCACCAAATAGCCAAATCACCTTGACTAATAGGTACAAATTTAAAGCCTTTTGAGAGCAAATAAAAATGTTCCTTTTTCAATTGTAAAGGTGTATAGTTGAATATTTTAAATCCCTCAAACTCAGTAACTATTCCATCCTTATCAATTATAGTTATGATTTAGTTTTCTTTCCTGTTCTCCTCCAACCTTGGTTATCTCCCTGTGTCATATACTGATGTTGTTGCCCCAAATCCCATGCTCTGTTGGGCCTTGCTGGCTAACCTCTCTGATCTCCTTAGTGTAAAAAAAATCTCCACCTTGTCCTAGAAAAGAGTCCACTTCATCTAATCCCCTATTTGTACAATGGTTAGTGGTTTCAGTGAAAATGTGTGGGGCTTCCCCCCCCTCACTGTTTCCTTCCTCTGAAACTCACTCTCTCTCGTTTCCTTATTTTCCTTTCTATATGGACCTCCATAGGCCATCCCCCCAGCATATTAATTCTGGTCTCTTTTAACGATTTTTTTCTGTTTTTTAACATATATGTTACCTATTCTTTTGTTTACTCTAAACAAAACTTTCTTGTATAATTCTTCATAGTCCACAAACAAAAGGTCATGTCACAGTTCAATTTCTCCACATATTTTTTTCATATTGTTTATAGTAACATCGTTGTACTTGATGAGTTTAAGAATAAGCCCTAAACCACATTCATCAAAAATAAAACAGCAGAACTCTTTAACAACTTCATCCGTATAATACAACCCAAATGGGTATTTCCACATTCTAAGACCCTGTGGAACAATACCCAAACTGTGACATGTTTGTAAATAATTATTGTCAATTTGCACACATTTCAACTTAAATAACTTTTTTTCAAGAGAATATATCATTTCCTTTAACATCAAAGCATTATCACAAGTTTCATTTAAATTAATATTGACAGGTGTATCACCTCTAGAGGTAAAATTAAATATTTTTGTTAAAATGTCATTAAAACAAAACTGTTCCGTACTGTGAAGATGGTCACTATGGGTATGAACACTTGTATTCTGTGTTTTACCACTTCTGATAACAGTACCTGTATTGAGGTTAGAAAGAATGTTCATAATGCACCCAACAGACACTGCTTCTTTCTGTTTTGTTCAGGCCTTCGCCGCACACATCTCTCTCAGTCCATTGCTTACAACCATTGTTTCCTCAGTCCTTCACTGGTGAACGGTTATGAGGCGATGACTTAGTGGGCGCTTCTGCATTACATCCAGTTACCGGAGAACATGAACTCGGGGGCAGCATAACCTCTGCTCCTGTCCGCCTGGCTAAAAAGTTTGATTAAACGTGAAAGGTCACCCTTTAGTGCTACCATATCCTATCTAACTTTGTGAAGTTCGTTTTGCATTTGTATAAGCGAGTCCAGCCCTTGAATGTCATCCTCTACCAAAGTAGAGTCACCAGAACAGATTTCAAAGGCCATGAAAGTGTCCAAAACAATTTGCAAAACACAATCTTTCCACCCCACGGAAGATACAAGGACAAAATAGCAACCACTCAAAAAAAGTCAAAAGAATATTAAACCAACCAATAACCAAAAGTAGAAAAAGTCCAGTCTTCCATGGGAAAGGAATATTTATTGAATCCACAAACAGGCAAAAATAAGCGCTTTCGTCTTGAGCACAAGACTTCATCAGATGCCATTTTTTTAAAAAACAACTCCTATATATACACACCACAATTAATTAAACACTTCAAATAAATGAATAATTTGTGTAATTGATTAAAATTCAATAAAACAGGTTCACTGCTGAACAAACACTAACAATAAACATTTTAAAATCACATGACTAAAACCAATTCCCTTTAATTCATTCATTCATTATTTAAAGACAAAAACAAACAATTAATGCATTATAAAACTTTAGCTTTAAAACTGGATTTATAGAAACAGTCATTTAGCTCTGGGTGATTTGTGGCATTTAAATATAGCTGCCATTTTAGTTGACACCTATTAAGACAATCTGTAACAAAACCTCTAGCATCTCTCTTAATCTGTTCAAAAACCACAAAAGAAAATTTATGGCTCTCTTCCTCTTCTATATGCCTATATAAAGCATTTGTATTTTTTCTTTTCTGAACATCCAGAAACTCTTTTTAACTTTCTAGTGGTTTCCCTACATAAACAGCAGGACGTGAAGAACAGATTGATGCATCCACCACCCCTTTAGACAAACAGGTGAAATGTCCCTTTACTGGGAACCTTATACTTTTCATTTCAAAGTAATTGGATGTCAATAAATAAGGGCACTGTCCAAAGTGCCCACATTTGAACATACTAGAACTTCTGTCGTGTTAGAACGAAAGCTCTCAACTTTGATTAAACTATTCTTTGCATAAGTAGCATTGTTGTTTATTTAGCATCATGGGAGTTTCTAGTTTGTGGTTAGTGTTGTTCCTGGGAAAAATACTCTCATCTATGCCTGAATCAAAATTTTGTGAAGAAAACCTTTATCTGCCCTATCACATTCCTCTCCAGATTCAATTTCTTGAATCTCTTCAGAAAAAAAGGAGTCCCTTTTTCTCTTACCAGAAACGACAAACTAAGAGGTCACTGAGCTAGATTTAAACTACTCCTCCCTAGTGTAACTGGGCAGAGGAGAAGATACAGGTTTAGTTTTTGGTTTCTTTTTTGACCAGAAAGTTAAGGCAAACATGATTTTTAATGACAACAGCTTCCCCATGGATGGGAAAAACATTCTTCCATTCCCTGTCCCTTCTCCCAACGCCAACAAAAGCAGCTCTCCCTTGCCCACTGACAGAACCCCAAAAGCAACAGAGGTGGTCACTAACCCTAAGTCCATAGTAGTTATATGGGCAGCACTAGAGGGATCTGGGGGAAAAAAAAGATGAGTGGCCTGAGGTATCAGATTTAGACATAGCAGAGTTACCCACCTCTGGCTTAGCCAAATTGCTAACCTGCTGTGGTAGCAAGGGATGTTTAGTTAACTTTTTCTTTTTGTGGCTGGAAGGACAAAAATGATGCTTCTTTCTCATGGAAAGTAAGCAGCACAAGCCAGTAAAATTTCATTAGTATAAAGTCACATTTCCCAACAAAAATACAGTTAAAAAAAATTCTAAAATTTTTACAAATCCCAAAAAGTAACAAACATGTTTTTTCACACAATAAATGGTTTTAGAATGTTTAAATCAACTTTTCAACTGTCACACAAAAGTGCGTTCTCTTTTAAAAGTATAGCAAAGTCACATGACAGTCAATTAAAATGCATATTCCTAGCTTAAAATGTACTTTTCCACACAGGAAAGTACAAATATTAAAAATAATTCATAGAAGTTTTTTTCCCCAAAGGGAACACATCTGCCGTGCAGATGAGCTCATTCTTCTTTGGCAGGAAATCTCTGAAGGGCTTAGCATCACAACCTGCCTTTTTAGCCAGTTCAGCTCAAGCTGACTAACATTTTGGGCATGTGGATAGTGCCATGAAGCTTTGGAAGCTGACCACTGTTATATCCTGTGCAGTATATAACCCGTACAGCTTAGGCTAATGCAAAGGTCTTGTAGTATCAGGAACACCTTAAAAATATTAGTGCATATTATTCATCTACTGCCCCTAGCTCTGACAGCCTGCATTCAAATTAGCTGCTCAGGCCCAGGAAAAATCAGCTAAGGGATAATGGTAGCAAGAAACTTACCCATTCTAGATAGGGGTAGGGAGTGAGGGAGCAATGAATCCAATCAGATCATTGCCATCCAAGCAAAGGCTTGCACTGCAACAAAATGTCCAAAACTTGGGATGTGGGCTTGGGGATTCCAAACTAGTAATGTCAGCCCTTAGAGCTTGTGGGTAGAAGCAAGCACAGACAGGAAGGCAATGGACACTCTGCAGTGATGCAGGTGATCACATTGACAACCATGGGCAACATTAACAGCTTAACAGAAATGCTGTTATTGCTAGGATGCAGAAAAGAGCATGAAAGACCTCCATGGCTACTCGAGTAATGACTTCCCAACTCAGCTGTCATCCCTGTACTAGGGATATCAAGTTTGGGGAAACAAAAAGCTCAATGTACATTAGGTGAGGCTTGATGGCACCAGGCACACGGAAAAAAGAACATAGGAAAATTCTGTTAACTTAGAATATTGCATTATTGTCCTTTTTCTGAAAAAAAAACAAACTGTAATGTCTGACAATTTACTGAATGCAACATTCACTATTTTGTCACAAAAATAAATGTGCTGAGGAAGACAACAAAATCCAAAGCAAAATCAAGGATAATTGATACATATACATAGAAACATAAGTTACTCAGGTATCATTAACCGTTATAATATATAAAACAATTCACCAACAACAAGCACAATCCAAGACGTACACTTCTGTGTAAACATTCCTTTTCCACTGATTAACCTATATAAGCTTAGTTATGGCATTGTTAAGGTTACTTAAGTAGTTCTAGTAAACAAGGTAAAAAAAAAAAAAAAGAAGTTATGTACTCACCATAGAGTTCCATCTATGTTGTCCATTTTCATTCTTTTTCAGCTGTTGGGTTTGGTTCCAATCCCTCAAATCCGACTTTGCTGTTGCTAAAGCTTGTGGCAACCAAAAACTCTCAAGCTTCTCCCTTACCAAAAATGCATCAACTCCAAGTACCTCAGATCTCATTTGCTGATTTTACTAGAAAGGAAATATTTGCAGACAAATAGGAAGAAGACTATATCTGGAGCTCAATACAAAGGACAGTAATGTCCACTAACCATTACTAAGCGCTGAGGAAGCCATTAATTTGGTGAAAGCGCTTAGTCGGTGAATAAATTGGATTATCCAAGGCCTGACGTGGTTGCTGTGTTTTGAGGCTGTGATCGAACTGTTCTATTTTACAGATGGAACATTACAGTGAGTACATAACTTATCTGATGTTGTAATTTTCATTCTATCCTCAACTGATGGGACAGAATCCCCAGCTACCCAAGATCCCGGGTGGACTAAAGGGTATTCCTGGGCAAAGTTGAACTAAATGATGCTCTACCTCTGGAGACCAAATCCAATTTGTAATGAGTAACAAAAGTATGGGGAGTGGCCCAAATTGCTGCTACTCAAATATTATCCATGGAAATTCTAGCCTGAAAAACTGAAGTTGCCATGAATCTAGTTGAATGGACCCATAACAGTTTTGGTAAGGTAATGGCTAATTTTGTTATATATAAATGAAATACAATCAGTGAGCCACCTGGCTAACGTTACTTTGGCAACTGGTCTTCCCAATTTCACTTCTGCAAATGGGACAAATAATTGATCAGGTTTTATGATGTCTTTTTTTCTATTTTGGTAAAAATGTAATTGTCTGTGAACATCCAATAATGTAATATATTCGCCCTTGTTAGCAAATTTAGGAAACAATACTGGCAAATTAATAAACTGATTGATACTTGATTCTGACACCATCTTAGGAAGATAGGATGCATTAGTTTGTAAAGTAACTCTATCCTTGTGAAAAATCAAGTATGGAAGTTTTGAGGACAATGCCTGAATCTCCGAAATTTGTCTGGCAGAAGTAATGACTACCAGAAAAATTGTCTTCCAAGAAAGGTATTCAAGATCACACTTATCTGCTGGTTTGAATGGGGAATTAGTAATAGTTTGCAGTACCAGATTCAGGTCCCATGGGGGAGTAGAGTCTTTAAAAACAAGTCTTAGAAGAAGAGTGCCTAGCAAAAATGATCTGCACAGCTTATGGGAAGCAAGAGAGAAACCCTCAAATCCAATGTGAAAATTCAATATACCAGCTAACTGAACTTTAACTGTTGGGGAACTAGCTCCTTTAAACAGTAGAGCCAAAAATTCCATGAGGTTATACATGGGAACTGAAAAGGAATCAGTATTATTTTGTTGAACCCAGTGAAAAACCTCAATTTACTGGAGTAAAACTTTCATGTAGAGGGTTTATGGGAAGATAAAAGAATGTCAGACAGATGAAGACAGCATAGGCTGTCTGGCTATTAATGGAACTGGAGATGCCAGGCTGTCAGCCTGAGGGTTATGTCTGGAAGAATCATGCCTGTCGGATGAGGCAGGAGGTCTATAGAGTTGGATCCAGAATCCAAGGTTGGTGAAGGAAGTCAGGCCAAAGGAAGGGGAACCAAATCTGCCAAGGCCAGTAAGGTGCAAAGAGAGACTTTCATTTCAACATGGCAGCTTTCTGTATGAATTTCAGAATTGGTGGATAAGCATAAAGTAGGGGCCAATTGTGAAGTACAGAATCACTGAGTGATTCCCCCTGTGGGGTGATTACAGCAAAGCAGCTGCTGCTGCTGCCTTTGTTGTTTAGGGAATAAGCAAAAAAGATCACAGCAAGGCTGGCCCCACTGATGGAAAATCATTTACACTACATTCTTGTTGAGGGGCCTGTCATGAGGTAGAAGAATGCACCTGCTCAGCTTCTCTGCTATCACGTTGGACTTCCCCGGAATGTGTATTGCTATGAGAAAGCAGTTGGATGAGATTGCCCTTTGCCACACTCTAAGTGCTTCTCGACACATGGGATAATATCTGGTCCCTCCTTGTTTGTTGATGTACCAAACTACTAACATAGTCTGTTTGAATTGCAATCAGATGCAAAGGGAGAACATTCTACAGGGCCTGCAACTCTAAAAGCACTGCTCTCATCTCTAGGATATTGATATGCAAGCTGGCTTCACTGGGGGACCAAGTGCCTTGCACTGTTTTCCCAAGAAAATGCCTCCCCCACCCCAACTCGGATGCATCTGTGGTCACTATGGCCTTGGGCTGAGGGGGAATGAATGGATGGCCTTGTAGAACCTGGTCCAATTGAATCCACCACTTATGATCCTTCTTGCTTGTGTGAATGATTTGTATTGGGGTTGACATGGGTTGGTCAAGTATCAACCATTGTGTTGCTAACATTCACTGAAGTATCCTCTTGTAAAATCTGGCTAAAGGTACTAGTGTTATTGCCACTGGCATTGATCCTAGAACTTGAAGGACCAAGCAAGCTGAAATCCTGGCACTACAGATTATTTTTCTGATCTGTGACCTTATAGTCTGAACCCTTGAAAGAGGAAGCGAGGCTATCATTGACTTTGTATTAAACAGTGCTCCTACAAATTCAAAATTTTGGGCTGGTTGCAGTTGAGACTTCAGTTTATGGTTATCCCCAGTTGAGAACATGTCCGCAGAACTTCATCACTTGTCCTTATTAACTGATACCTGGTTGGGGTGGTAATGAGCCAGTCATCCAGATATGGAAACATCTGGAATCTCTGCAGTCTCAAATGAGCTGCTACCATTGCCACACATTTGATAAACATCCTGGGGTCTGTGGTGAGACCAAAGGGCAAAACTCTGAACTGGTAATGACTGGCTCCCAGCCGGAAGCATAAACACCTTCTGGATCACCTGTTAATCTTTATGTGATAGTATGCTTCCCAAAGGTCTATCAAGCACATCCAAGTCATCCTTACCTAGAAAAGGGAGAATGGACTAAACTATGACCATGTGGAATTTGGTGCATCAAACTGACTTGTTCAAGTTGCTGAGATCCAAAATTGGTCTCCAGTCTCCTGTTTTCTTTGGCACTAAAAAGAATCTCAAGTGAGTTCTGGATTCAAACTGGTCTGGCAGGACTTATTGGATGACTCTTTTCTAGCAGCTTTTGTACCTGAATTGGTGTTTGTTCCCTCTGAGTGGAACATCTGGAATTCTTCTTGAAACTGGAGGAGGAAGGGAAAATAGTATTATATAACCTCTGGAAATAATCCTCTGCACCCAAGTATCTGTTATTTCTAACCAGGCTCTCTGATGCAGGGAAGGCAATCAGGCCTCCTTTCAGCAATGCTAGAAGGGTCTGTCAAAGGATGAATCTGTGGACCCCTGGTTTTGTGGACCACCTGCCCCACAGGGGCAGTGTCTATAATTAGATTTTTCCCCCTCTACCCTATGGGAATTTCTTCTACGTGTCCTGGAACTTTTTGAACCACATCTTTCAACTATCTCTTTGGTTGATTACTGGAAAAGGATCTTTGAGGGACTGAAAAACATACATCCATGACAGACATGAACTTTCCATCCTTCACACACCTGGATAATATGTCTTTTACTTTCGGGCCCAAACATGCCGTCAAAAGGAGCATTGAAGGAGACTTGAAGGGCTCTGCAAAAATCACATAAGCTCATCCAGGCCTGCCTCCTGATGGAAATGCCTGAACCCACTGCCCTTGAGGTTCCTTTGGCTACATGTGAAATGAGCCTCATGGATGAACTGCAAATATATTGAAGGGTAACCAACTGAAAAGTGACAGATTATTGTTCTTCCTCAAACAGATCCTGAGAGGGTACTTGAAAGCTCCTTAATCAAATCCCTCTAACCTTGTGAAATGTGCCAAATAATTCAGTGACCTTAAGGCTAAGGTCACTGAAGCACAGACATGCTTCCCAGAACTGTCCATCGCTTGAGATTCCTTGCTGGGGGGATGAACAGTGGAACTTCTCCTTAGCAAGTTCCTTTTTAGTGGATGCTGCCATGACCATGGCTTCAACAGGAATTTCTTTTCACAAAAACTGTTTGTCATCCAGTGGCACCATATTTTGTCAGGTCTCAGAGGTATCAGTGCAATAGTGTTGGGATTCTTCCATTTCCACCTAGAGATCAACTCAATAAGCTCACCTGGAGTCACCCAGGAGGTAGACAGGCCAGGAAAATAGACTCCTCATAGGAAAGGTTGCTGGATGTCTAGCCACCTCTCTGTTTTAAGATTTCAAGGATATCTCCATATGAGACATCTTCAGGAGGTGACCCTTCACCCTCATTGAAGTCTGTATCTTCTGTGATAGAAGTGCTTATTCTTGCACATCATCTTCTTAGGACTTCTTCAGTGGGATGCTCTGGGGAGGTATCAGAAGAAGTCAGGATACCCTGTTGGAAAGTGTGAGGTTTCAGTACTGGCTGTCCCTGTGGAAAAGAGGGTTGAAACTGAGTGCAGAGATATCAAGGCTGTAGACTGAGGATCCAAGGGGTAGGAATCATCTGTGTTGCCGAGACAGACAATACTTTCTCCATAACCTCAAAGGCACACCTCCCCAGGAAGGGAAAGGACCTCTGATCCAAAAAGGCAAGCTTTTGGACCACTGTCTCTCCCTGTTCCAAGGACACCCCCCCCCCCCCAAGGCAGAAGCTGGAGACAAGCTAGCCAGTGCCAAGGCTTTGAGGTGCAGAGATGACTCCAACAACTTTGGAGTCAACTCTAACACTTCAGCTCTGAGAGCTGTCTGACCAAAGTGATTAGAAGGAACTTCAGATTGGAGGATACAGGTATATTTGGATCAGAGTCAGACGAAACCAGATGGCTCAGATCCAATGACTCTGACACAGTGGAAGGAGTCAGAGGAGGAACTGGAAGATGGGAGTGTGACAAAAGATTGGACCTTCTGACCCAAAGGGATAGGAGCATGAATCAGACTGCGTGTGGAGAGAATTCTTCTCACCACTCTTTTCACATCATCTTCTGTTAAGCTCCTGGAAGAGCAAGTGGAAAATACAGCAGGGGATCTAGGTCTCTCCATAAAGGGAGAGGGAACCCTGGAGGGAACTGGATCAACTGAAAGGGAGCATCTAAGCTTTGGAAGGTAAATAATACTAGGAGTAGCTGAATCATTTGGCTTATGCTTCAGATCTGAGGTCAGATCAAATATTTCTTTTACTTCAGATCCAATGTTGATGTTGAATCTGATAAATCCCTTTTTCTGTGCTTCGGACCGGAGGCTGAGGTCAAATCAGATAATTTAGACTTTTTTCCTTTAGGATCCAAAGGAGAATTCAGATCAGGAGGTTGTCTTTTCCTAGGTTGCTCTGAAGCCTTGGATGAAGAGGTAGAAGAGCTCAAAGAAGGAGCTTTAAGGCTTTTAGATTTTTTAGGGAACATAGCTCCAGATAAAGCCTCTCTAAAAGAAGGTGGAAGAAGCCTTTTTAAAATCAATTTATTTTTTCTTTCTACCAAGGTCTAGAGTTACATCTGTGACAAATAGAACAGTCCTCTTGTAAATGGAGAGGTCCTAAACAATACACAAACAGTGTGGGCATCCGATTACAGAATTTTGTGCCTGCACTTAAGATTTTTTTGAATACAGCTGGACTTCTCTTCCTCTACCATGGTAGGAAACAGTTAAGAAATGAGCAGATTCTAATAAGAATATGCAACAGAACTGAATAAAGATATATCCATCCATCAATCCTCTACCCCTTTTTCCAATTTTTGTACACAGGGTCATGATGTCACTTCAACTGTGACAATCATCTCGAGACAAGATTTTACACTGCCAGGTGGCTAGCCCTACCCAAGTAGTTCATCTGTACTACACACTCGCACCTACTGACAATTTAGTCTGTACGATCCACCTACTGCACATCTTTAGAATGTAGGAGATAGATATACAATATATATTTTAATAAAATGAATAGATACAGAAATTACCAGCAATAGTAAAAAGAAACTACACATAGTGTAGAAAAAAGGATATTGATGGTACTCGAAGATACAAATTTGTACAGAACGAAGAAAAGGGGGACAGAAAGATATTTTAACTAGAAAAACAGTAATAAGGTAGGAAATTAGGTAAGGGATTAAAAAACACAAATAATTTGACAGGTTTTGTTAATTTCACAATTTAAAGGCTTATCTGCTTGTGAGTAATGGTCACCACATCTTTCACGTAGAGCAGCAAACAAGATCTGAAGTACTCAGGGTTGGTGCATTGTGGGTAATGGTGAACCTCAAGAGTTTTTGGTTGCCACAAACTTTAGCAACAGCAGAGTCAGATCCAAGGGACTGGATCCAAACCCATCAGTTCAGGATAGAATGAAAACTGACCACATGAGATAATTGCTTATCTCAGTTGACTTCTAAGGGATACTGAAGTATTATAGAAAATAGACATCTTACCTTGGTTTGCTCTCCTTTCTACCCATACTTCAAACTCTTCCTGCAACATACTGATTTTATGATGTTTGCATTTATTTTGGTATAAGCTATCTAGAGTGAGTAGAAGTGTCTGTGTGATAAATTACGTAGGTATTTTAGCTTGCTGTAGTTTTTGAAATTGCGACAGAGAATCCCACACTTAATTTAATCAAATTGAGAGGAAAGCGAATTACTTTTACAGTAAAACACCTTACAAAGGAAGACCAACTCCTTTTTCTCATCCAGAGTTCCATTGGTACCTTAAAAATCTATTCTTTAAATAGAGGTCCAGCATCTTGACCTGTTGATTTAGGAGTCAACCTAATACTTTACTCCAACAAAAAATAAAAGACCTTCGCATTTAGTTGTGTGTACACTGGCCATGAGGAAGGTAAAAACTGCCTAAGACAGTTAAACATTAGAATAATTTTCCTTATATGCAATTCTTATTTTTTCTTCAAATGACAGAAATATCAGAAAAACAACTTCTGAATCCATGCTGCCATCTATGGTCATACAACACTTCTGAAGTAGCAGATAAGTAAGGATTCTCTTCTTTACAAGCGTGATAATAAGTTACCGGATATTTATTTTAACTTTATGTTAGTCTTTGTTTAGTGGATAAGACCTATATAAAATATGAATATCTGTTCTTAAGTATTAACCAAGAGTTTTGGTCTGGTTAATTCACTTATTCAGTTACACAGTATGAAGATTAAATTCATTTTGTTAAATGGCATGCAGGTAATTACTGTTGGAATCAACCCTAGGTTTATGAGATATCCAAGAATGAGCATGCAACTATATGAGGGTTTTATACTGTAATACCAGTACACCAAAAAATAGTTTGGAGATATGGCAAGCTTATGTCAAATACCTTTATATCAGTGTATTCTTAACAGAATACAATCCACATTGTGGAGTGCGTTAATGAGCTTATAAAACAGGTTTTTAGCATAAAACCATTCCCTACCTGAAGCCTATTGAATGCCAAAGTAGAATCCAGCTCTCTCACAACCTTTAACAGAATCAAGTGAATATCAGAAAATGAATGAATGAATGAATGAATGAATGAAAAGTTAAAAGGGAAATAAGAAATAAGTACTTGTAGGGGAAAAAAAAGTACAACAATATAGTACCACTGATTAGACTACTTTTGTTAGCTCAAGTCCTATGGACATACACACAGCTACGCCTTTAAGGGTGGACTGAACACATTTTCCAAACTAAAGTTTTCAGAACTGTAACATTCATCTCCAGAGAAGCAATATATTCAGTCGCTCTGCCAAAAGACTGACAGCCAAAGAAGTGTGCCGGGTGAGTTCAGGTCCATTTTTATTAGGGTACTCGTATCTTGTTACTATCTCCCTGGAACAATATGTGATTATGAGAGCAAATGTAAAACATGCCTCTCAACTGTCCCTGATTTGCATCATATATCTGTCTATCCCTCTTAATTTTTTTGATTTTCTAGTAATTCACTGAAGAATCACATTTAAAAATTCCAGATGTTAGTGTGGTCATCATTCTTATGGTTCATAATATGTATATGAATGCAAAATGTCTTGATATTTTAAACTTTTTAAGTGAATTAGAGTAATATCTAAAAGTTTTGATTTGGGGCTTTTGATCCCCCCAAAAGATATTTTTGGCTTTGTCCCTGACTTTTGAGCAAAGACATTGAGAGCTGTAATGTAAAACGGTTCTAATTATATTCCATATCTGGTGGCATCAAACACAGGATGTCTAACTCAAGCTGCAGGATTTCACAGCTATTTTTGGTTAATATTAAGTTATTGCACTATGCAGCATATCAAGGAGAGCCATAAGTCAGTTATGAATGAACAGAGTTATGCTAGAAGCCAAGTACTGCTCAGCAGTAGTGATAACAGTGCAACAATACAGGAATACCTTGCAGATGAGAGTCATAATGATATTAATTCTCAAATGGTCAGGTTAGATCCTAAGGGTAAAACTAAGGAATCAAATGATCAATCCAGTCATAAGTAGCTCTAATCTTTACTTCCACCATTCCAAGTCATTATTCCAATTACAAAACTGAGCAGACTATTGTAAATCAGTTATAGGTTCACTAGCAGCCCTAGTGGGCCATTTTAAGCCTTGACAACTTCCCTTTTTGTGCTCCATATAATCTATCCCATTCAATTATACATTGGCCTTAGCCCATGGTTGATAATTACATATTACCCCTAATGAGAATAACTGGGATCATACCATACTATTCATACAACACTATACCATACAATAGTATGTACTATTTAGGGAATCACATGGCTGAATTATCTTGTTTTTGGTTTATGAAACAAGCAGTGCTTACTACTAACCAGGATGGTGTAATACTTTAAAGGTACTAACTAAGCTTACAAGGATAAAACCTTGAATATGGCCCAAATGATTGGAGTTTGAATAGCAGCTCAGGCATAGGAGAAGCTGGCATATCAGAGGTGGAAGTACAGCTGCCAATAACAGCTCGTCCCCCTTGGGAGAGGGAATGCAGTTTAGACGCAGGGGGAGGACTATGTCTGCTGTGCTTACCAAGCAGTACACATTACCACAGCTGGGAATGAAATGCATGGGGAAGTATGCATGTGTCCTTCAGTATACCTGCTAAGCAAACATCATAGCCATGTTAAGGGTTTAGGGATGTAAAAGTTACAAAATTCCTGATCCTCACTGTGGGTGATGTTGCAACACAGAGTACTTGACAGTGCTTCTCAAGGGGAACAAATCTCTCCTCTTGACAGAACAAAATGGTCACACACACATTGGCTGGGAAGGCTTGGTGGTCATAGTGAGTGTCAAGAAGTAGGAAAAGATGATGTTTACATAAATGTTTTTGTTCGAAGATTCATAGGCAAGTATTAGGCTAGCTGCCCTTGTAGACCATTTTAAGCAGTCAGTTTCCCTTTCTGTTCTTGAAATAACCTATCCATTTGATTATAGACTAGCCTGACCCATCCCATGGTCGATAATTATATATACTGGGATCATACCACGGATAATTTGAGTGGACTCCTGCATGGGATAAAATATTCAGGAGCTGCCTCTGTCTGTTAGTAGTGCAGCAACCAGTCCTGGGGTAAATTTTCTGTTTCCCATCCACAGATCTAAGTTGCACTTGAATATGGGCAGGGATGAACTTTGTTTTATGTGGATGGGTAGTGTGTTCCACAGCAACGGTATCCTCTGCAGGATATACCTGCCCATTCAAACCATTCTGTTAATGTTGCAGAAGAGATTTAGATCTCTAGATAAGAGTATTCCTTATGCCATGTGACTTGATGTGCAGTAAAAACTGCAGTAATGAGGAAGTAAATGGGTTAGCGGGTGCCTTGTATGCCAGACACAGATTGCCTCCTAGTAGTCTATAGGGTAGAGAGTATAGTGACAGAGCTCTGAGTCGGTCCATGCAGGACATGTTGTTAGGCTTTGTATCCTTTTAAGTAAGACCTGTTAGTGTTCCAATTATTGCATGCGTCTAGACAGACACATGCCAAAGGGGCATTATACTCCAGGACTGGCCTAACGAGGGCCAAGTAAAGGGGGACATTGTCATGACTGCTGCTGTTCATTTGCTTGGTATAAAACCTGTATGGAGGCTGAGATTGAACAGTGTTGTTAGGGGTCTGGCAAAATCATGGTTCAAGCTATTTAACATGCTTCCAGGGATATTGTCAGGACCCATCAATGCAGTACTTTCAGGGGAGAGAGGGTTACAGTTAGAGCTAAATCTATTGCCAGTAGGTTTGCTATATCTTTAGCATCAGTGTAGGTAACATCATTCACAATCAGCTCTGCACATTGTGACCTTGGCCTTTTGAAATTATGAACATAACTGGAACAAAATGCTTTGTGATTGCCTTTGGTTTGGGTAGCTATTTTAGCCTCAGACTTGGCTTTGGTGGATTTTGTTAAGATCCTAAGTTATTTCAGTGACAAGGGCTCTAAAATTCTTGGAATTCTCCTTACTTTTGATCAGAAATTCTTTCTTTCATTATAAAGCTTGCTGATATTACAGTTCACCATGTAGTTTTGTTTTTGGCATTTGCCCTGCACTTGTTCCTATAGGATAGAACTGCATCTATGCAGCTGTTTACATACTGATACAGTACTGTGATAAACATTTCTGCAAGTTCATGTTTATAAGTAAGAAAGTTAGTTATATGACTATATACTCAGAGACAGCACTGAAGAATGACCTGGAGTGTGGCACAAAACTGAGAAGAAATGTGTTTTTTTACTAGTTAAAATAAGCAATGTTGATTTTTTTTGTCATACCTCAATCTGTGCAATGTGAGTCAACCTAACTGCTGGCTCTTTTCCAGTCCTGAGTTTATTGTGAAATAAAATCTTAACATCCTTGCTGGATGCTCCAATGTGTAATTTGGACTGGTTTAGTGCATCACTCTAGATCCCTCTACTCTATACCAAGAGTTGATTATCACATTGCATATCTAATGTTGGTTACAATAACAGGCATTTATAAGGACAGAGGAAGATTAATGTTAAGAAATTAACACAAGGTAAAGCAAAAGCCTGTTTTATGTCAGCAATGTCTCAACACTTTGCTTTAGAGAATGGGCAACCTGTACTTTGCCACTATGATTAGAGAATTAATGTTCTCCAGCAGGGTATCACTGTATAGGTAATATCTGCTGAAAAATGAAACTGATACTTCATGGCAGCATATTAACCTACTGTGGAGCTCCGACTGTAATGGAAATAACGTCCACCATTATTTTACGCTCGCTAAGCAGCACTTTTGCTGTTTACAGTGTAAAATTATTAAAAAAAAAAGACAAATGTGTGCATCTGTGTGCATGAGTGTATGCATGAAAGTGAGCCTTATTTTATGCTCGCTAAGCAGGGCTTTTGCTGATAAGTGCAAATTAAACAGATAATGAAAAATATAAGTGTGTGTGTGTACATACACAAGTGTGTTTGTTTCTGTCTGTTGCATGTATGGAAGTGTGTGTGTGTGTGTGTAAGAAACCAAGAGATCAATCAAGTGGTGGATGCAACTCTTAAAAGGTATGCATACCTTTCAACCTCTTAGCTCCAGAAATCTAGACAAAGGCTTAAAAATAGGGACAGATTATAAATAGTGCTCTTATAAAATTAAAAAAAGGTGCTTAATACCTCTTACCAGTATATAACATAGAAAACATATACGTATATTCTGATGATACAATGAATTTGTCATCTATACATTTGTAAAAATGGACAATGCTAACTTCATTTTTATTGCACTACTGCAATACATTTGGGTAAAAATGTGGTGCAATGCATTTTGAGTTAGTATTAAATGATCGGACAGATTGCCAAAAGTCATATGATCGAGATGGGTACATATCTATCCAAAGACCAAAGCATCGAACAGCATGCATCGTCGAACATGCTGTTCATCAAGCTGTTCTAACCAAGATCGCATTATGATAGTGATAAAGAAATTTGCCCTTTCCCCACTGTAGTGCGATCTCAGAGTTGGTATATATAATTAGAGGGGGTGTGGTGGGCTGCATGGGGGCTTGCACCCCCCTGCAAAAGCATTTTTCTGTTGTATGTGGGTGTTTCCTTTTGGATTTTCTTTCAATGGACTAAAGTTTTGATCATATGACTTTCAGCAATCTGCCCATTTTTGATAATGTGATAGATCCTATTACTGACTTACAAGTGCCTTCATTTTGCACCTTTTCTTAATTACAAGTCATACATGACAGAAGGAAGAAACACAGGATTAAAAATGCATCATTATAAAGACCTTTGCAATACCATTGTTTTACATTTTCTTTCACTTTATTAAAACTACATGTCCATGTAATTTAAAATGATTACCAAGAACACCCCAGTTACACATTTTCTACTTCAAACATGTGGACCGTTGATCTTTGATTGTTTGCCATTGCACAAAGTTTCACAATTCCGCACAAGTTGTAATTTGGAATGTTGCTCTTTCAGCATTATGTAAACATACAATACAAGAGGCTTTATCACAGCCAAGAAGACTTAATATATGTTAGAGAAAACTGAGTTTTCCTTAAGAACAAAGTTACAAGGATGTTTGCTATCAACAAAGAAACATTTGCAATCAAAACTATTAGTACTGTTTTTTTATTTAATGTGTTTCTGTGCAAGTCAAGATAAACTAATAATCATAGAAACAATACCAGTTTTTACTTCAGGTAATTTCACACCCGGCTGAAGCCTCTTCTGGAGTAAATGCATCACAGTGTTATAAGGCATGATCTGTGCTAACAGATGAATAGCTTGTTTAAAAAGGACTGGTTTGCAATTTTTTCAATACAGTTTAGGACCAGAATGACTGTCTGCATACAAAGATTTAAGAAAACAACCATTTTGAGATTTGTTTGCAATAGATGTACATTTTATAAAGCATTTCAACAGTTTGCTGCCTCAGCCAGTAAATTATTGTGCCAGTCAGTCACAGAATTCACCACTTGAGAAGGGGACCAATTCTGTACCAGTTCCTTTAAATTTTATTGCTCTGGCCACTATCCACTTGGCACTGGATACATTTGCTACAAATTCTGGGTAGGCCTTACCTATATAACCCCACACAGAAATAGTGGCTGCCTAAACACTATTGTTTTTAGATTGCGTCAGGCACCTTATACTGACTATGTTCTTATAATGAAAGTTTAATATCTTGATGGCCAAGAGATGGTGCTGTTCTTGCTGATAGATTGACATTAAAGGACCGAGATACCCTGTCCTGTGGCACAGATGGATAAATCCCAGACTGAGTTGCAGACTACCCAAGTCTGACTAACAGCACAGCAGCTGGAGACCAGACAGATTAGAATGAGAGCGAGCATACAACACTGGCTTCCCCATCCTAGATGATGGGAGACATCTTGGCTCACTTTGATAGCAGCGTGAAGACCCTGTCAATCCCTAAAGCTGCAAGTCGTGTGTCACATGGTCAGGAGGTTGCACATGTGCAGAAGCATCCAGAAGGCACCCACAGTGGAGCTTGTAAGGCTGTTGCATGGTGGTGGGTTACTGCATGCTTCCTATCAGAAATAGGATACTAGTCTGGTATCCTCAGTCATGTCACCTCACCCACCCTGGACATGGGCCATGTAGAGTCCTGGAGATGGTTAAGGTGGGTCCAGTAGGCCCAGTGAATGAGGGGAGGAGTTGGTGGAATCTGATGCTCAGCTGCAGGGTGCTATTAAAAAAAAAAAAGCATCCAGATCACAGATAAAGGAAATAAATTCCAAACATCTTCCATCATTTGTTATAAAATGGATAAAGCCAACAAAAATGTGAGAAATGAAAGATGGCATGAATCAGCATGCCTTCTACATTTGCTGGGTTGACCGAGTTGATTCTCTTCCATCTGTTGCTGAATAGCATCCATGCAGTCCTCCAAAGTAATGGAATCAGGCAGAGACTATTGACAGAAGAGATAAAAATTAAACAGCATTACCTAATTGACAGTAAATGCCTTTCCCCATAGGGATCTCCATAAGAGAGACAGCAACTACAATAATAAAAATAAAAATTAAACAATAATGAAATCAAGATAGAGCACTGAGGTACTTAACATTCCAGAGAAAGTAACCAGAGGAATTAATCCCTGCTACCACTAACAAGAAGCAGCCCAAGACATGTAAAGAACCTGACAAACCTCAGTGTTTCAGGAGCTCTAGCAGGACCTCCTGGTCAGCAATGTCAATTACCACTAAGAGATCAAAGAGGATGAGGACTGAACACAACCTTCGAGTCCCCACCATCAGGAGAGGTCATTAAACACGAGGGCTGTTTCAGAACAATGCCTTAGTCAAAAGCCAAATTTATGGCTCTAACAGCCCTTGGGATGTTAAATGCGAATGCAAGTATGTGCAAAACCTTCTCGATAAAAAGAGGTTAGAAGCTACAGAAATAATACAGTCAAGTACTGGCATTTTAAAGATCTGGGTTAATAAGGCCTTTTTAACACAGAAATAAACATCCTACTATTCATCACCAAAACCTGAAAAATAAAATCGGTCCCAGTAATTAGAGGCATGACATTATCAGCCTTATAGAATTAGTGTCAAACACACAGTATGTAGATAACCCAGTTACAATGGCATTGATCTCCTTGTTATAGCTGAATCAAATTCTGACAAACTCATATTGACTTTGAGACATTCACCAAGGCCCTAGACGAAGGGAAATCTGTGCATACAGCCTACCTAGACTTGGCCAAGGCATTTGACACTATCCCTCACTCAGGCATCATTGACAAACTTGCCCAACTAGGCATCAAACCTTATATCATTAGATGGGTCACTAACTGGCTCACTGATAAAACTCATAGTCACAATAGGAGAATCCACCTCCAACAGCAGACCTAACCAGTGATGTTCCACAGGGATCAGTCCTAGGACCTCTACTGTTTGGAATCTATTTCTCTGAAGTACAAGCAAAATCTAAAGGTCTGTGGCTGACAGTTTGATGATGATTGCAAACTGGAAGCATTCACAGAATCTCCAAATGATGTTAACATCCTACAAGAGTCTTACACAAATGATTGGTGCCAAAGTCATGGCCTTACACTCAATGCAAAAAAATGTACTATCATTCCTTTCGGTAAAAGCAATGTTCCTTCTAACTACCACATCAACAGCAACACCAAGTACGCACTCAGTGGTGAGAGACCTGGGCACACAGGTTGACAGCAGCCTTACCTTAATGTCTCCACAGTGGTAAGAAAGGCATTCTATATTGGTCATCTTATAAGTAAGGCCATTGCCTCCAGAAGAAAAAGTTACAACCTTCCTATACTCATCCCTCATCAGGCCAATAATTGATTACAATACCCATTTTGGTATGTACCTTTTCAAGCACCTGCAGCAATTGGAGAAATCACAAAGGTTCCTCACAAGGAAAATTCAAGGTCTTCAGCATCTTTCCTATGGGGATCATCTGAAATCACTGTTACTTTATTCTGTTTCATACAGATTACTCAGATGTGATTTCTGCCTTGCATACAAGGCAAGTTCGGACCCTGCTTTATTGGAAATGCTGCAAATCCATAAGTCAAATGGTACCCAGGTTACTCCTTCTAAAGACCTTAACCTGGTATGTGACATTAATAAAACCTGTTGGAGGGACAGATTTGTCTCCCAGAGGTTACCACACCTTTGGAACAGACTCTCACTTCATGTCAGAGTATCTCTTCAAACACAATCTGGATGGCTGGAGGAGTGACCATAAATTCACTCCAGGGGTTCCACCTGTGTCCCTCTTGGACACGCGCAATAGGTGCCGATCATGGAAATAAGGGTATGAACTTGGCTAGGCTTATAAGGGCCTTAGGGCCATTAGCTTAGTAACTTCCTATGATAATACCACCATGCCTAGTGGGCAGACTCAGTGGAAAACAGTGTTATCTTGGCCTTGTCATCTGAAAAGAAATGTGCAACTTCACATGATTAGAGGTGAATACTTAATGAGCAGCAAAACAGGCTGAGCTGCAGAGGCTGCAACCCAGTTCAAAAGAATACAACTGGATGATCTGATGTGAAGAAAATCTCAAAGCACACAAAAGATGGCTTCTAATGTGAAATTTCCATCTTATACACAGTATAGTATACAGAAAGCTGGACTAAGTTTGCCCTCAAAATAGTGAGGCCTTTGTCAGCTTTTCTCTAACCTTCATCTTAGCCTTTCCATAGTCTGAGATTCAGGGTCAAACCATGGTTTCTGCTGTGCATAGAGTAGAGCAACATAATTCAGGGTACCACGGTTACTGCATGGATATTCCATTCTCCTGAAACTGGCCCAATAGGGGGGCAAAGAATGATCCAGTCAACAGCCCATGAATTAGGACATTGGACCAGGTCATTGTCAGGAGATGGTAGTTCATGGATTGCAATCTTGCAATATACTAGGGAATAGTCTGCCCAGGAAAATGGCTGAACCACCATATCCCTACTTTCCAGACCAGGCTGTATAATCAAGTCAAGTCTATGTTCAAATGTGTGTGGCTCCGTGTTAACCACCTCAGTTTAGCAGGGGCTTCCAAAAAAAACTGCAAAGCTCTGTGGGGAGTTTGCTTCTCTCAACATCTACTCAGGCATTAAAGTCAAAGTTATTCAAATGGTTTCCTCCATTTTAGTAGCAACCACCCATTAACACAAAAATGGGCAGCTGTGAAAGGTCATTTTGTTAGGTCAGCCCATATGGTAAGTTTATGGCAAGCCTTTATTGATGAATGTGTGAATTTGAAGAACACGTTTGCCAAAACAGGCTACCCTGACATCTTATTAAATGAAATCATGGATGAAGTTATAGGAAAAAAGGCACAATGGCCACTTTTTACCAATTTTAAGGGCCAAAGTACATGAGAATTTAGGTATGACTGAGGTGGTCATATCAAATAATAATAATGATGGTCTTACAATACCACAAATAGAACAAATTAGAGTGGCTTCCACTAGTGTTGAACAAACACAACAGAGGGATAGTATTAACTGTCAGTCCAGTTTTTCTACAATGTTTTCAAATGATTTGTTGTTAAAAACTGGCATTTTGTTAGTAATGACAAAGAGTTAAGAGATTTAGTGGGAGACAGCCCCTCTTGTACTTATAGGAAAGGTTTTAATTTGAAGTACCTTTTAGAACATCAACAATCTCGAACCACTGTTGAACATACGTTTAAATGGGGTCGATGTAAGTTTTGTCCCTGTATTTTAGAAGGTAGTGAATTTATTGTTAACAAAATGAAAATAAGAATTCCTGGGAGATGTAGCTGTACTACTGAAAGGCTAGCCTACCTTGCATTATGTATGGACTGTAACTGTTTCTATGTGGAGAAGACTGAACGAAAACTGAAAAAATAGGATAAGTGAACATTTTCGTAATATTCACGATGTTTGTGAAACAAATGTCTTAGCTACACATTTTTCACTGAATGTAGGACATACTTTCAAGTTTATGATATTAAATGTTTTATCTGTGTCTAAAAGAGGGGGGAGCATGGCCTCATATTCTGGAAGAGAGAATTATCCTGGCACTGGCAGCTGTGTTTCAATTCTTTGTTTTGGCCAGGACTTAATGACAGTCTCCATCTCTAGTGTCTTAAAGTTAAAAGCACTGGAAAGGTAAAGTTACAGCACAAACAGGATTCATTGTTTTATTCAGATAAACATATGTACTTTTTATAAGATATTTCTACATTTTTATTTTTTATCATGGATCATTTAAACCCTAATTTATGCCCTCAATTGCATTGTATATGTATTTTGAGCTGGACTGTGTGCTTGCTCTGTGTTTGTGTCAAGGGGGTGTAGTTTGAGTAAGCAGTGCTCACTGGCCTGAAAAAGGAAATGTCACTGTGTTTTAGTATTTAAAATGCTTTTTACTGTTGTATCTGATGAAGTTCCTGTAATTTTAACTTTGGGACGAAAGCACTTATTTTGCGGAGAATAAATCGTTTTGCGGATTTCTACTTCTGGTCTGCACCGTGTTTGCCTTTCTGGGTTTTATTTTGGTATCAGTTTTTTTTTTTTTTTTTTTTTTTTTTATAATGCTGTGATATAAGCTTCTCTTCCACGATCTGTACAGAGAGCTTCTTGTTTTCAAGTCAACTTCTTATGTTCTTCCTATGCAGCCCAGTGTTCTAACAACCTTTCTTCTCTTTTACATTTTTGCCTGTTACAGCTCTTCAATACAACTATCCTAGGTCCATTTCTTCTTTTACCATTGGCTACTGTTATCTCCAATTATACAGTTTTGCTGGGTTGTTCTTTACTAGATGCATTATCTAAGCCCATTCATGCAATCACCTTTTTTGCATAAAAGAAGGTGCAGAAAGAATGAGAACCTTGTTGTACAACTTTGTGTGTCATAAGAAAAATGGAAATGTTTCCATCCAAATCCATTACAGTGTCACAAATAGACAAGGGTTGGTCTCAGTACTAACCCCTGAAGTAACACGTTTCTATTTTCATTTGAATGGACTTCATTTACTAAGACTATTTTGTGTAATCACATTCTGTAGAGTGTTGCCACACTAGCATCCAAAGCCTTTCTAGCATGCTTATTAAATGTACTGTGTTATATACTTTGTGAAAGTTGAAATACCTATGTTTTCAGCTTCTATACACAGACCACCCTCTCCTCCTCCCAACAAGCTCAAATATATGTGAGAGATGCAACTATATAGCCAAACTGGAGGCTGAGCTCGCAGTCAGGAGGAGAAGGTAACCACACACACTACAAATCCAGTCTCACAGACCTATCGCAACAGAAAACCAAACACAAACACACAAAAACATACTCGGAGGCTCTAAATAAAAATCTGCCCAAGCAGCAGAGACCTCCAAAGCAGACATCCAAGCAACCGCTACCCCACAACAATACCCATGTATCACATAGTTCACAAAGTCAGTGTGCCACACAGTCACAGCCCTTAAGGCTAAATAACACACCTAATACACTTGTAATAGGTGACTCTATTGTCAGACACACTGACGTCCCACTCACCAGGCTGAACAAGGAGAAGGTCACTGTAAGCTGCCTGTCAGGTGCCAGGATCCGCCACATAACACAAGCACTCAGGTCACTCCAAAGCAAGTACAAATATGACTCCGTCATTGTCCATGCTGGTGTGAATGACCTGAGACGTACCTCCCTGGACTACATGAAAAGAGACAGAGGAGCTCTCTGATCATGAAGCCCAGGCCGGTATGACCCTGACCTTGAGTAGCATCTTACCCTCACCAAGAATGATGCCACAGTATAAAGACAAAACGATCAATTTTAACAATTGGCTAAAGTATTGGTGTCATTCAAAGGGGATCCAGTGTCTGTCAGCCTGGGATGACATGCTCGACAAGCCACGTTGCTTCACTAGGGACAGCTTGCACCTGTCACCCCTGGGCTTTCGAATACTGGCTAAGGCTCTTGCCACCCCCATAGAGACTTTTTTAGGCAAGGCTCAAAAAAGACAAACCCACCTCCATAGACAACACAAAGAAAAAGAAACCAAGGGTAATGCTGCTCAACACCAGAAGTCTAAACCTCAAGATGCACGCACTCAAGGCTCTCCTCAGTATGGAGAATATCAATATCTGTGCAGTAAGAGAAACCTAGTTCAAGGCTCCCAAGAGCACCCCAGCACTACCAGGTTATACCTCATACCATGCTTTTCAGCCCCAAAACTTGAACTGAACCACAAAAGGAGGGGGAGTATCCATATTCAAAGATACCCACACCTCCAGGTTAGCGGTGGCACTGCATGAACCATCGGAGACCATCCATGTGCAACTAACAGTGGGCAAAACTGCCTTTCAGTTTGTAGCCTGCTACAGACCACCCTCCCAAACTCAGGAACCCCACTCGGCTTTCCTGAGAACACTGGAGAATATGAAGGTCTCTCCAAACACCATTATATTGGGTGATTTCAACTACCCAAACATAGACTGGGAGCACTACTCAAGCCCCAACACCCTCGCTCAATGGTTCCTAGAATTTATAAACTCAAATGCTATGGAACAACTGGTCACCACTCCCACAAGAGGGGAAAACATATTGGACCTGATCATCACCAACATGGGGACTCTATGTTCCATACCAGAGGTATACCCCTCATCGGTAAGATCTGACCATAAATTAATCTCACTGGACATCCATATCCTGTCCCCACCCCCAGCCAAGGAAACAACGGTGAAGAACTTCTCAAAAGCAAACTTCACACTTCTCCAAACTGAGGTGGAATCCTTCAAAGCCCCCGGGCCAGTGGAAAATACGGCCCAAACCGCAGAATCCTTTACAAACGATTTCTATGGACACCTACAGGAATGCATGGATCATGCTATCCCAAATAAAACCAAGACTCATTCCTCCAAAGGCAGAAGACCTGTCTGGTGGACCCTAGCCATAAATAAGCTATACAACAGAAGGAGGAAGCTACTACATGATAGAGCAAAATCCCAAAAAAGGGAAGGCATCTCTGATTAGTACTAGCAAGAAACTACGATCCAGCATAAAATCATCTAAGGCCAGCTTTGAAAGAAAAATTGCACAAGATGCCAAAGATAATCACAAGGCCTTCTTTAGTTATGTCAGGAACCTGGGTGGCAACTCCCAGATATGCTCTGAGTTAGTTCAAAATGACAAAAAATACACTGAACCCACAGACATTGCCAACATCCTGGCAGACAGGTTCAGTGCAAACTTCTCCCCCCCTTCCCCCCCAAAAGAGCAAATGTCTATCCCTACAGAGTGTATCCTCACTGACATCACAGATGCACAGGTGAGAGCTGCCCTCTCCAAAGCAAAAAACACAGCATCAATGGGACCGGACGGTGTCCCGGGCTGCGTCTTACATGAACTCCAAGAAGAAGTGAACCCTCACATAAAGTCACTGTTCAATCTCAGCCTTACTACAGGATATGTACCCAAGGAATGGCATACAGCAACAGTGGTCCCACTCCACAAAGGTGGTGCCGCAATGGACCCCGGAAACTATCGCCCTATAAGCCTGACTAGCCTGGTCTGCAAAGCTATGGAGCGTATCATGAAACTCATAAACAAAGACATTGGGAACCTCCAAACACTGGATCCTACCCAATTCGGCTTTGTTCAGGGCAGATCTTGCCTCTTGAACCTGGTTGACTTCTTTGAAACAGTCACCAAGGCCATAGATGAAGGGAAGGTAGTCCTCACAGCCTACCTGGACCTCGCAAAAGCCTTCGACACAATACCCCACTCGGGCATCATAAATAAGCTCACCAGCTTAAATATCAACCCCTATGTCACAAGATGGGTTGCAAACTGGCTCAGGGATAGAACCCACATGGTCAGAATTGAGGTGCCATGTCAGACTCTAAACCAGTTATAAGCGGCATCCCACAAGGCTCAGTCCTGGGACCTCTCTTGTTCGGTATATATTTCTCTGAGGTACAGGCTAACATGGGAGGACTATGGCTGACCAAGTTCGCAGATGACTGCAAACTGCGTGCCATAATCGACTTGCCGACTGACACAAGCATCCTCCAAAAGGGTCTCACAGAGACGGATAACTGGTGCCAGAGCCATGGCCTAAAGCTAAATGCCAAAAAGTGCATAGTCATCCCCTTTGGGAAAAACAAAGTGCCCACAAATTACCACATAGGTGGTAATCCATTAAGTACAGAAGTAATTGGGGATTTGGGGACACAAGTAGATAGCAATCTCTCCTTTGACAATCACGTTGCCAAAGTGGTTAGAAAGGCCTTCTATATAGCCCACCTCATCACGAAAGGGTTCACATCTAGATCAAGAGAGGTCATTGTGCCCCTCTACTCATCAGGCCCATAATTGAATACAATGCCCATTTGGGATGTACCTTACCCGACACCTGCAGCAACTGGAAAGACCCCAAAAGTACCTCACCAAGAGGATCAAGGGACTCAAACAGATGCCCTACGCAGTTAGGCTAAAGAAACTCCAGCTCTACTCAGTTGCTTACCGCCTACTCAGAGGCGATCTGTGCCTCACGTATAAAGCCATGTCCAACCCAGAATTAATGGACATGCTCCACCTCAGGAAATCCAAATCCCTTAGAGCTACACGCTCCAGGGACTTCAACCTCAGCACAGAAATAAATAGGACATGCTGGAAGGACAGATTCCTATCCCAGAGGCTCCCCTCACTCTGGAACAAAATCCCAATCCATGTTGGGCAGAGTCCCTCAATGACCCTCTTCAAGAGAAATCTTGATGAGTGGATGGGAGATCATAGGTTTACCCCTGGGATCTCTTCTTATAGGTTCATAGGTTTATACTAGGCTATCTGCTCTAAGGCATTTATAAGCCTAGCCCAAAGTTATGTGGCTTACGCCACCCCTTATGTTAGAAATAATGTGCCCATTAGTTTGTTGTGCCTCTGTCCAGCAGTGACACAGAGATGATTCCCGGGGTAAACCTACGATCTCCCATCCACCGGTCAAGATTTCTCTTGAACAGTGCCAGCGAGGTGCTCTGCCTCACATGGACCGGGATTTTATTCCACAGCATGGGGAGTCTCTGGGTGATAAATCTATCCCTCCAGCACATCCTATTTATATCCGTGCTAAGGTTTAAGCCACTTGCTCTAGTGGTTCTGGTGGATTTGGATTTTTTGAGGTGGAGCATGTCCATTAATTCTGGGTTGGTCATGGCCTTGTATGTCAGGCACAGGTCACCTCTGAGCAAACTGTATGCAACTGAATAGAGTTGGAGTTTCTTCAGTCTGGCAGTATATGACAGGTTTTGGAGTCCCTTTATCCTTTTGGTGAGGAACTTTTGGGGTCTCTCCAATTGCTGCAGGTGTCGGGTGAGATACATCCCGAATGGGGCATTGTACTCGATCATTGGTCTGATAAGTGAAGAGTACAGGGGAACAATGACCTTACTTGATCTGGATGTGAATCCCTTCATGATCAGATGGGCAATGTAGAAGGTCTTTCGAACCACTTTAGCAACGTGAGTGTCAAACGAGAGGCCACTGTCAACCTGGGTCCCCAGGTCCCTGATAACCTCTTCTGTGCTTAGTGGGTTGCCACCTATATGGTAGCTTGGGGTTACCTTGTTTTTCCCGAAGGGTATGACTATACACTTTTGTGTTTAACTTCAGGCCATGGTTCTCGCACCAGCTATCAGTTTCCGTGAGACCCCTCTGAAGGATGTCTGTGTCCGATGTACTATCCACTATGGCACCCAGTTTGCAGTCATCCGCAAACTTTGTCAGCCATAGTCGTCCTATGTTTGCCTGTACTTCTGAGAAGTAGATGCCGAACAATAGGGGGCCAAGGACTGAGCCCTGTGGGACACCACTTGTAACCAGCTTGGAGTCTGACATGGTTCCAGCAACTCTAACCCTGTGGGTTCTGTCCTTTAGCCAGTTTGCAACCCATCTTGTGACATATGGGTTTACATTTAAGCTGGTAAGTTTCTCTATGATACCCGAGTGGGGTATTGTGTCGAAAGCTTTTGCAAGGTCAAGGTAGGCTGTATGGACTGCCTTTCCCTCATCAATGGCCTTGGTAACTGTTTCGAAGAAGTCGACCAGGTTCAAAAGGCAAGATCTGCCCTTGACAAAGCCAAACTGGGTTGGGTCCAAGGTCTGCAAGTCCCCTATGTCCTTGTTTATGAGTTCCATTATGATCCTCTCCATAGCTTTGCAGACCAGGCTTGTTGCTTATGGGGCGGTAATTACCAGGGTCCATAGAGGCACCGCCTTTGTGGAGTGGGACCACAGTTGCCGTACGCCACTCCTTGGGCACATATCCTGTGGTAAGGCTAAGATTAAACAGCTGCCTTATGTGCGGGTTTAGTTCTTCATTGAGTTCATGTAGCACACAGCCGGGGACACCATCCGGTCCCATTGATGCTGTGTTTTTAGCTTTAGAGAGAGCAGCTTTCACCTGCGCATTTGAGATGTCTGGGAGGCTACACTCTGTTGGGATAGTTTTCTCTCCTTTTGGGGGGGAGAGGGGGGTGAAGTTTGCGCTGAACCTGTCTGCCAGTATGTTGGCAATGTCTGTGGGTTCAGTGATTTTTGTATCATTTTGGACTAATTATGAGTATATCTGGGAGTTTCCACCCAGGTTTCTGACATAGCTGAAGAAGGCCTTATGATTGTCTTTTGAATCTATGGCAATTTTTTTCTCAAAGTTGGCCTTGGATGATTTTATGAGGATCATAGTTTCTTGCTAGTACTGATCAAAGATGCCTTCCCTTTTTGGGATTTTGCTCTATCATGTAATAGCTTTCTCCTCTTATTGTAAAGTCTGTTTATGGCTGGGGTCCACCTGACTGGACGTTTGCCCTTGGTGGAAAGAGTCTTGGTTTTATTTGGGATTGCCTGATCCATGCAGTCCTGAAGGTGTTCATAGAAGGCATTTGTAAGGGCTTCCGCAGCTTGGGTTGTGGTTTCCATTGGCTCGGGGGCCTTGAAGGATACCACACCTGTCTTGAGTAGTGTGAAGTTTGCTTTAGAGAAGTTCTTCACTGTGGTCTTTTTTGTTTGGGGTGGGGGCGGGATGTGGATTTCTAGTGGGATTAGTTTATGATCTGATCTCACCAAAGAGGGATATACTTCCGGTGTGGAGCATTTTGTCCCCATGTTTGTGATGATGGAGATCTAGTATATTTTCTCCTCTTGTGGGGACAGTGACTAGTTGTTCCTTGGCATTTGAATTTATGAACTCCAGGAACCTTTGGGCTAGAAAGTTGGGGCTTGAGTAATGTTCCCAGTCTATATTTGGGTAGTTGAAGTCACCCAATATGATGGTGTTTGGTGATACATTTATACCCTCCAGTGTCTTCAGGAAGGCTGTTTGGGTTTCCTGAATTTGAGAGGGTGGCCTGTAGCATGCTACAAATTGTAGAACAGTTTTGCCTATGGTTAATTGCACCTGGATGGTTTCCGATGCTTCGTGCGTAGCCACCAACCTGGAGGTGTGGGTATCCTTGATGAATATGGATACACCCCCTCCTTTTGTGGTATGGTCCGGGTTTTGGGGCGGGCATGATATGAGGTAAAACCTGATAGTGCCGGGGTGCTCTCAGGAGCCTTGAACCAGGTTTCAGTCACAGAACAGACATCGATGTTCTCTATACTGAGAAGGGCCTCGAGTGCGTGCATTTTGAGATTTAGACTTCTGGCATTGAGCAGCATTACCCTTAGTTTCTTCCCGTTTTTGTTCCGTTTGTGTCCCTACTAGACAGAGGCACAGTAAACTAACCTCAAAAGGGCTATCTTCTGTGACCTACTATACAGAGGCACAGTCAACTAATCTAAAAGGGTGGCGAAAGCCAAACACACTCTGGCTAGGCTTATAAATGCCCTAGGGCAGATAGCCTAGTATCCTATCGCAACTAAAACCTTTGCTATCCAGTCAAAAACATATTAAGATCTCAGCAGCACAACCTTAACAGATTTGAATCCATATCACCTTTGTTTTCAGTCTTACTGTCCTCAAGATTTTCTAAAATTCCTATATTTCAACTTAGACCCAAGTGTTGACCTCAGAATTTCAAATGCAGTGAAGAAATCCTCCAAACAAAATAAATTACTAATTCTCTTGTATATGTAATTAGCGAAACCTTTCTTAGAATACAGTGAAGCCTTTTGTTATTATCGGACACACCAAATGCAACTATAAACACGAGAATGGTATTTTGCCAGAAGTATAGAATTGGATTATAATGACCAATTAAAATCTCGGATACTGTTTTTAGTTTTACTTGGATTACACAGGGGTGACCTCTGTCTAGTGTTCAGTGTGCTATCCACTTAATTTCTTTAAGTCTAAATTTTTGTGTTGCCTTGCACACATACAATGTAACAAGGTGATTTATCTCAAGAGTCAGGTTGCCAGTGCCCTCCTCAAAAAATACATTGCCCACTAGGAATCCAAGCTTTCTGCTCAGCTATACTGATCGACATGTTTTAGATCCAATGGTCAACATTGAGTTATTACTCAGTAATATAATTTTGGAAAAAGCAATTATCCTCATTTTTAATAGTATATGGTTCATAAAGGTTTGGAGTCCCATTACTTTGACAAGTGTATTGTTTCTTGGCTTTAATTCTGATTTACTTGTGTTACTAAAAAGTAGGGAAAAAGTTAAAACAGTATGCATGGTTGTGACAGTCTGCAGCAGTATATTGGAACAACAGAAGTTTGGTGATGTGCAAGTCTTAAATGTAATAGTATAGTTCAGTTATAAACAGTAGATTAGCAGTAAGTAAAGTAATGTTATGGCAGTCAAACATAGCCATACAGATTAATCACAGGAAGGATAAATTACCAAAAATCACAATAGCTTAGCTTCTACAGAAATACTAATGTTCAGCTTAATGACTGAATAAGAAATTTAATCAGTAGAGCACAGGCTCTGTAGTTAACCTTGATGGCATTTTTTTTAATTAATATATATATATATATATATATATATATATATATATATATATATATATATATATATATATATATATTGTTTAATGCACTGCAGTTCCAGAGACACAGTAGGTTTTAAGTGAAATAAGATGTTCTGACAGTCAAACTGTATCACTTTGCCTCTACAGTATTTTTTCATTTTAACCACATGAATAACAAATTACCTTAATGATGTTAGTTTAGCTTCTGTACAAATACGAGAGTTTAGCTTTTCAGTACAGCATCTCTGCAGCTTAATCAAATGCATGACAATTTATTGTAATCACATTATCTTGGCATATGTAGCAACATGAGCTTAATGACGTGAAAAATAAATTATTTCAATTATGATAGCCTGGCTTCTGTAAAAGAGGAGTTGTTCAATATCTCTGATGCCAATCTATTTTTATATCAAAAATAGATATGCTGCAAGCATTACATGTTTAATCCAACATATGCAAGCTTTTACAATGATTATTACACTGATGTACTTTTCATCTTTGGTGATTTTATTGTAGTTTCATAGGCAAGTACTGGACTAGCTGCCTTTATGGGCCATTTTAAGACTAGACAACTTTCCTTTTTGTGCTTGAAATAACCTATCCCATTTGGTTATAGACTGGCCTTACTGATCCCATGGTTGATATTTACATATTACCCCTAATGAGAATAACTGGGATCATACTATAGATAACTTGAGGGGACCCATGCATGGGATAAAGCATTTAGGAGCTGCTTCTGTCCATTAGTAGTACAAGGGGAGCAATTCTGGGGTAAAATGTTCCGTTTCCCGGCCACAAATCCAAGTTGTGCTTGAATATGGACAGGGATGCACTTTGATTTATGCAAATGGGGAGTCTGTTCCAGGGTAGTAGTATCATATTACTCATAATGGAGTTGGTGTTACCTACTTGACAATTGTGTGAGGTATCTTAAATGGAGCCAAGACATTTTTTTTATTTTAAAATGGGTCTCCTTTTGATGCTATAAAATTGTATACATTGAGGGACAGATTCACTAATGCTTTTATATACCTCTCAAATGTCTAGATTTCTGGCTCATATTTTCAGTCTGTTCAAATAAATTGTGGTTTTCTGGCAAACAATTGAGGATTAAAATCAATGAATGACGAACATTTGAGTTTAAGACTTCATATCCTTCAGAAAATGCATACTAAACACAACACCATTTATTCTAGCAATTTTCTAAGTTGATAAGAGGAATATTTAAAAAAAAAAAGTCCCTATTTTTTGGACTTTGTCCCTCCATTATTTTTTACTTTGTCCAGATTTCTTGGGCTAAGAGGTTGAGAGGTATTTACTTTTAACATCTGAACAAACCAGAAATTACTCTGGCACTCTGCAAACAGAATGCTCCCAGTGAATCAGCCAACAGAGCTTTGCCTTGCAAAATAAAGCTGTCCTCACCAAATCATACCCATTGTTTATGAAGGGTTATTTAAAGGTTATAATAAAAAGGTGTTAGTGAAGTAGAAAAGGAGGAGGAATTCACCAGGAGTTGTACAGTTGCAAAGTCAGTGACTACTGAGATGCTCCTTTAAGGATTTTTTTAAAAGCGGACAGGTTTGGGTTAGTTTGGATGTGTTGAGGAAGAGCATTCCAGTCCTTAGCTATTTTGTAGGACTAGAGGGAATCACCACAATAGTTGTGAGACTGGGTAATTTTTTAGCATAAATTTGTCGGTTGATCCAAGGGATCTACAAGTAGAATTGGAGTGTATCAGGTTTGAGAGAGCTGGGCAGTTACTGGGGTTGTGAATGACTGAGTAAAGAAGTTGGTTTTGTGATGACAAATTGGGTAGCTCTAGCCATTTGAGCTGTTTAAGAACAGAGCAGTGATACGTTTTATGGGGCTTATTGGCTACAAATGTAGCTATCTTGTAGCATAAACCTAAGTTGTTTAGGTCAGTCTTACAAAGGTTGGTGTAGATAGTCGAGCAGTAAAGGATGGAAGATAGCAAGTGTGATCTAGCTGCGGCTAGCCTGGTTTGTGTGTGAGGTAAGGTTTGGGTCTATAGAGGGTGCCAAGTTTGGAAAGAACTTTTCTGATAATTAGGGAGATGTATTTATTGAATTTTAGTCTGTTATCAATTGTGACACCTAGGAGTTTAGTTTGGTCAGTATGTTCTATTTTAGTACCATTAAAGGAGTGAATAGTGATGGGTGGCAAGTTGTGCATGGATGACTTGTTTGCAAAGATGATTAACTTGGTTTTGTTTGGGTTAAAGATGAGTTTATGGCTGGAAAGAACACAATCAGCTTTCCAAGACATTGAGAATTATGTGCTGAAGTTGTTGATGGGAGGGGTCTGAGCAGATAAGAGAGGAATCATCGGCATATTGGATGATGGTTGCATATTGGGTGACTGAATGTAGGTTATTGGTAAATATGGTGAAAAGGAGGGGACCAAGTATGAAACCTTTGGTTACCCCAGTGGTGATGGGTAGGAGTGAAGAGAGACTGTAGTTCCCTTTTTGTAGCTTGTTGTTGGTCAGGTAGCTGTGGAGCCATGTGAAAGAAGATGGGTCGAGGTTGCAAGTTTATTGAGCAGTAGTTGATGGGATAGTGTCAAAAGCCTTAGACATGTCCAGAAAGATTGCTGATACTAACTGTCCTGCATTTTTAAGTTGGCAGATAGTATCTGTAAAGGATACAAGAGCTGTGTTAGTACTGTGTTTAGGTCTAAAGCCATGCTGGGTGACAGAAAGAAGACTGTTTGGGTCTATATCAGTTCAACGAAACAGCACATTAATCGAAAACAACCTCGAACTTCTAACCGCAAAATCTAAAAACATTGAAAACTCAGAACAGCAAATTTTTTCCCTGGGAAAAAATTCACTGTTCCGAGAAACACACAAACACCACACAAGCACACCAAAAAAAACAGCAATCTGCACAGACACACACACACACACACACACTTAAAATCCTACATCTAACCCTACACTAAACTGTACATACAGTACTATCTATCCACTATCCTTAAGCCAAACCCTAACCCTAAGGTCCGTCACTATCGCACACTCACCTCACCCACACCCTAACCTTAACTCACATACCCCGCCCTAACCCTAACATCCACACAATCGCACACTTACCTGAACCCAACCTGTAACTTTCCACCACAGTGCTGAAAATAGTGAAGCCACAGAAACGGACAACCAAATTGTTTCCCTAGGAAAAAATTTGGTTATCTGCAGCTTTGCTATTTTCAGCGTTCGCTGTTTTTGGGTCGATATTAGGCCATTCGAAGTATTAACACTTCAATGATCTAATAAAGACCCGACTGTTAGTGGTGAATTGTGAGTCATGAATTGTTGGTGTATGCATTTTTCTAGGATTTTGGCTATGGGAGAGAGGGTAGCTATGGGTTGATAGTTGGAAATATCTCTAGAGGGGCCACCCTTGTGGAGGGGTATGATGTGGGAGGTTTTCCAGAGGACAGGTATATAGTGTTCAGAGATTAAGATTGAAATGGGATAAGCGATGGATGGAACGGCTAATTTTAGAAATTTGTTGGGTAGTTTTTTTTTTGTTTTTTTTTATGTATGCTGTTTGGATGGGATGAAAGGAGAAAGTGTTAGTACGTTCAGTTGTAGGTGGGGGTACCATAAGTGGTCGGTTATCTAGTTTACCTAGGAGGGTAGTGATGGAGGTGATGAGGTGAGAATTGAACTGTGAGGCTAAGAGTTCAGAGGTATTAGATGAATTCAGTGCAGGGGTTGGGACTATACCAGGGTTAAACAGGTAGTTGATGTTTTGCCAGAACTTTTGGTGGTTATGCGGATGCTTTCGTCTACAGTGACTTTTTCTTAGCTGGGTTCCTTAATTGCTGATATTGGGTAACATGCCCTTTGTCCTTGGTGTGATATAGTGACCTATCTCTGTTTCATTAGAAGTTTAGTTTCATTAGATAGCCATGGTAGTTTGATTTGTGATGTATTTTTCTGAAGGGGCAAGGTTATTTAAGATGTCAAGAAATTTGGTGTTACAACTAAACCTTGCAGTAGAATACTTTTAAGTGATTTATAGGTGAACAATCACAATGTTGGAGTAAGAACTTGAATGTATCAGGGGAAAAATTATTTGTTATGGGTGTATGTGAATGGGATGCTGGTGTGGGATTTAACTCCCCCCCCCCCGACTAGAAATGTAGGGGAATGGTCACTTAGTGTGACTGGTAACAGCCAGCTTGGTACCCCAGGGTTAGGCTTGTTGGTTAATATCCAGTCAAGTAATGACTATTTTTTTTTTTAGAACATTTGTCAGTTGTGGGTAGGACAGCTTATGGTTTGGGTGAAACTATAAAGATTAATAAAGTGGGTTGGGCAGTTATAGTTACAGGAGAGCCACTCAAGGTTGAAGTCACCTAGGATGATAGTTTCCTGGTTAAAAGAAGAAGACCAAGAGAAGAGATTCTATACTATGCTGGGTGCTACCCGGAGGCAGGTAAGTGGCTACAATAACATGTTTTTTGAGAGTTAGTATGTAGAAGTGTGATTAGGATTTCAGCACTAGGGATGTCTGGGGGAGTATAATTTATATTTTCTATATGGAGTATGTCTTTGTACATACTTGCCACACCCCACAATGCTTGTTTAGCCTGTCTTGTCTTACAACATTATATCAGTTGTAATTTCTGAATCTTTAATATGAAGCTTTAACCAGGTTTCTGTTATAACAGCTATGTCGAGAGTGTAAGTGGCCAGGGTGGCATGGAATTCCATGATTTTATTTAGACAGCTTCCAAGACTGAAATTGGTTATTAGAAGATCCGAGTTAGAGATAATTGGTAGTGAGGTATGTATGGTGGTATCCAAGCAATTTTGGACTTTGGTAGTAGAAGGAGATATTGGGGTGAGTTGTTCATTAAGATACTTAGGACCCAGGTTAGGGTGGATCTGCCTGGGGTTTTATGTATTTTATGGAGTACAATACTAGATTCTTCGGTTTAGTTATGTTTGTTGGTGGACAACTGGGGCTTGTATGAATGTATTTGTTTAAATGGGAAGAGCATAGTATTGTAGAGGTACAACTGTGTGCTGATGAGGCTATATGGTTTAGATATGCATTGAGGAGCTGTATATGGGTGCGTGGGTGTGTTGGGGAATGGTAGTGTAAGATTTTATGGTTATGGTAGTCCGTGGCATTATAGGGTATACAGAGACAGAATTAAAAAGAGTAAGGTAGAAAAGTAGGGAGAGAGAGATAGGGCCTCATAGTAGGAGGAGTTTAATGTCATGAAATGACAGTGGTGTACAGTAGTATAGACAAGGTGACTAGATCTTTAACAATTGGAAAAGGATGGAAAGAGTAATATAATTGAATGAGAAGAGGGTTTCCTATGAGTGATGTGGTGGGAGGGGAGTGGTAAGTTTAGGGGTTGGATGATTGGTGGAGGTGGAATATTTAAAAAAGAAAAAATGTTTCACAAGTAAAAGTGAAGATCACTTATGAGTGAAAATTGGGTGTAGATTTATCAGTTTTGATTTCTATAATTTTTCTCACTTTCCTCATTGATTTTTTTCATTATTTTGTGGTTCAGTAACAACACTGCAGACTCCTTATGTTGGAGAGTAGTGTTCTCAGCTAAAAAGTTAAAGAAACAAGCTGGTAAAGACATGTGAATAAAAAAGAAATCCAATTTGCATTTTGCATGTAATTTAAGATAATGCATTTCACCTACTAAAGGACATTCTATTTATTTACAGTTACTTCTATTGATTAATTCAATTAATTAAAAAAAAGAAAATGTTGAATATGGGGGAAAGCCAAAAAATAAATAAATAAATTGCCAAGGGTGTTGTGACGTCCACACTCTAGGCCAGTAATCAAGGAGATGGAATCATCACCACCTGCACTAAAGAGGGATGTTCACTTGGAATAAAAATGGATACACCCAGTATTTTCAGATGCACCTCTCTGCATCAAGCACAATTTCCCTTAAGAGTACACAGGGAACATAGTCAGTCTGGGGTCTGAGTTTCCCCCTCTGTCCAGATCCCCTGCAAGTCTCTCCACTGGCACAACTGTAGGGATGAGTCCTCAGCAGAGTGTCCAAGCCAAGTCCTCCAACACCCTCTCTGTGAAACCAGTGCTTCAAGTCCCTGCTCCAAGTAGTTCACACACACACACACACACACACACACACACACACACACACACACACACACAAGGCTGGAATAGATTTATTAGCTATGCCCCCTTCTGCCCAGACTATAAGGTAGTCACACTGCCACCAACAAACACCCCAAAGCCAGCTACTCTAAGGCTCTTCCAAAGGGAACTCAATTATACTGAGTGAAATTAATATTAATACAAAAGATAGTGATCAGCCAATGAAGTAAGGCTTCCAGGAGTGGTCACAGTGTCATCAAATAGATACAAGTCCTCTCAAAGTTTAAAATATTCTCTAAAGGACCGGCCACAATGAAAAAAGGGTAAATATATTTAATAAAAGAACACAAAAATACTTAACATCTATTTACAATAAATACCAGCGTTTCAGTCACAGGAAATGTTAGACATAACACGGGTAGACAGGTTCACACAGTTAAAAAATACTCCACTAATCTCACTATATTTTCATGACTGATTTAAAGAATTATTATTCCCTGGTTACTTACTATAGCAAGGCAAGATAAAACAGGTGAGAGATTTTTCCTTGTCCGGTCACAAAAACAGAGTGGTCTGAGACTATTTCTAGGTGAGACTGAACATTATTTTCAGTGATGGCTTACAGAACGACATCACGTCATCTGACTTCTGGTTCCCATGCAACCCCGTTAGCTAGAAGCTGTCAGGAATTAGCACATTTGTGTCAATGATACACACAGAGCCCAGCTAAGACCTGCTGTAGCTCCCGGAAGTCGTAAAACAATTCCAAACCTCCACCCTTCCACAGCTGCAATTAATTCAGCCCAATGACAATGCAGGACGTTTCCTAGTAAAGACTTTTTGTCTTTGGCTGCACTGAGAACTGTAAAAATACAATCTTTATGGCCTAAGCCTGGTAATTTAATTTCAAACTATTTTCAAAGTTTGACATTAACCCCTTTCTTCCAGTACTCCCTGTTCAAACATATACATTTAAACAGTTACAATAATGCATGTATAATAATGCATGTATATTTCTTTTTCTGTCCAACAGGGCACACTGTTGGTACATCTTTAACACAAGCAGCTTTACAAATACATTTTCAACAGAACTATCTGTACAAATCAGTTTGATATATGAATGACACATAGAATTCTTTACAAAATTCCAGCTAGCTGTGCTGGCATACGTTATACATCCACTGCCCTACTTCTGGCATAGCTGGCAATACCTCACATTGTCACAAGTGTATACTCTCACAATCCTTTCTACATGAACTAACACTTGTATGCAAAAGGACATGGATCTGAGTAATAGGGAAGGACTGTGCGATTAATGTTGTAGCTGGGCTCTTGCTGTCTGTTAATGAAGTTTTTGACTAGTTCTACAATGGAAACATGCATACTCAGATCTGCCACGAGTATGACTTGTGCTATCATTACTATCAACACTAGAAAAGGGGAAAAGCTATCTGTGATAACTAGTTAGCTTTATGGAAGTTAGCAAACCTACTGCTATTTTATAAAAATGATCAAAAACGTTAGCAGAAGAGGCACAACTAAAAAACCTGCTACCGACTGTACTACTGTACGAATGACAAGTGCTGCCTTTAGTAAAAGGGAAACATACATACCATTACTTTAAAACAGACACTGGAATGGTATACAGTCAAATACTCTAATTTGTTCATGGCTTTATGGTAAATGTAAGAGTATACAATGTGACTGCTGGGGACGAGAAATTTTTCAACGGAAACTGAGACACTGAGCTTAAAAACTGGAAACAGACTATTTTATAGACAAGTTAATAAATTAGTACGTCATTTTTCTACTCTACTTAGGCACTACATTACATTCATTATTATGAAGTACATGGATACAAAAAAACTTGCATGATAACCCCACCAGACATTATTTGTGAAGAGTCCATGGATTGTTATGTGAGCAAAGGTTTGACTAATTTCATATAAAACTACTAACAATGAGATGGTGCTAGAAACACTTTCATTTGCTAGATGACAGCTTTGGATATTTTTCAGGGAAGTAGTTGTTCTTTAAGGGAATATAACAGAATAAGGCTACTAATGTGACAAACTGAGCGAAGTGGATTTTGAAGCAACATTGAAGAGGGGATGTGTTGATGAAGAAGTACAGAGAAGGTCAGAAGGAGTTGCATTGTGTCTTTGTGGACTTAGAGAAAGTATATGACAGGGTGCCTAGAGAGGAGTTGTGGTATTGTATGAGGAAGTCGGGAGTGGCAGAGAAGAGTGGTGCAGGATATGTACAAGGGTAGTGTGACAGCGGTGAGATCTGCAATGGGAGTGGCAGATGCATTTACATCAAGGATCAGCTTTGAGCCCTTTCTTATTTACACTGGTGATGGCAGGTTGAAAGACGAGATCAGACAGGAGTCCCCGTGGACTATGATATTTCCAGATGACATTTTGATATGTAGTGATAGTAGGAACAGGTTGAAGAGACCCTGGAGAGGTGGAGATATGCTCTAGAGAGGAGAGGAATGAAGGTCAGCCAGACTAAGACGGAATGTGTGTGTGAATGAAAGGGAGGATAGAGGAATGGTGAGGATGCAGGGAGTAGAGTTGGCAAAGGTGGATGAGTTTAAATACTTGGGAGCAACAGTTCGGAGTAATGGCGAGCATGGAAGAGAGGTGAAGAAGAGAGTACAGGCAGGGTGGTGTGGGTGGAGAAGAGAATTTCAAGAGTGACTTGTGAGACAAGTACCAGTAAGAGTGAAAGGGAAGGTCTACAAAAGGGTAGTAAGACCAGCTGTGTTATATGGGTTGGAGACAGTGGCACTGAAAAAGGCAGGAGTCAGAGCCAGATGTGGCAGAGTTAAAGATGTTAGATTTGCACTGGGTGTGACGAGGGTAGACAGGATTAGGAATAAGTATATTAGAGGGTCAGCCCAGGTTACAGTTTGGAGACAAAACCAGAGAGGCGAGATTGGGTTGGTTTGGACATGTGCTGAGGAGGGATGCTGGGTAAATTGGGAAAAGGATGAAGCTGCCAGGTAAGAGGAAGGCCAAAGATAAGGTTTATGGATGTGGTTAGAGAGGTCATGCAGGTGGTTGGGTGTGACAGAGCAAGATGCAGAGGACAGGAAGAAATGGAAACAGGTGATCTGCTGTTGCAACCCCTAACTGGGAAAAGCAGAAAGAAGATTGGAGGGGGGATCCATTTGTTTGTCCATCAGGGTGTTTTGTTGACACCTGTTTAAATCAACCACAGATGTGTGAAATTGGCAATCCCCTGCTAGGGGAATATGCTCTTTCCCTGGGGATTGTGAGATCTCAGAGTTAATATTATATATATATATATATATATATATATATATATATATATATATATATATATATATAATTAGCAGAGAGTGTGGGGGTGCAGCCCCCTACATTTTTTTTAAGTAAAATTTTAAAATTTGCATGCAGCCAGAAGCAACCTCAGAGCATGCGCACTAGGAAGTTGAGGTTTCCATTTTCGATGTAGGGTTATATCATACCTCTCAACCTCTTAGGCCAAGCAATCTGAACAAAGCCACAGATAATGGGGGATAAAGGGCCAAGAATAGGGACACTTTTCAATATAGAAATGTAATACACCAACAGGTTTTGCATTAGCATAAATATTCTGAAGGACATGGTCTGAAACTCAAATGTCTGCCATTATTTTCCGACTTCATTCCTGAACAATTTCTCAGAGATTTGCTAGAAAACCACAATTGTATGAGAAACCGGCCAAAAATATGAGGTAAAAATCTGAACAGCTGAGCAGTATGAGGGTGATTTACCTTCAAGATGTGGATATTTGTGAGTCGGCCAACTGAAGGTAAACGGTTGGAAAGATATTTCAATAAATTATTTTAAAGGATGACAAGGCAAATCTAATACCTGTATTAAATGTAAAAGACAATGTATTAAACAAAATTAAAATTGATATAGAGGGACATCATGCATACTAACAGTTTTATACAACATGGTGAATAAACTTGTGTAAAGTCCTATGTTGTGTAAGGTCCTATGTTATATAAGGGGATATGTTTTATTCAGCAAGGTAAATTAACTTGCTGCAGCATATTTACAAGGGCAAACTGGCACAGCCTAGGAGTAAGAGATGCATGTCAGATGAATGCATCGACCAAATAAATTTTTGATGGGGGTAAACCATTACAAGATGTACACTATTAGTTTTAGAACAGTGAGAAGAAATGAACTGCACAGGAGGATATAAGCAAGTTGTAAAGTCAAGCTGATGAAAGCAAGTGGTAGTACAATAACAGAAAAAGACAGCAGTACACAAGGATGAACTTGGAGGGAGAGTGAAAACCTTAACCAATATTCATGAGCATCCCAAGTTATTACAGCCGGACATTAACATTTAAGCAGTGCAACTATAGTTAGGCATTAAGAACAGAACATAATTAAAAAGAAAGAAATATGGAAGGAAGTGAGGCAGGCAAGGAAAAAGTAGCAATGTAAAAACTCCAAAGCTGCTACATCTCCTAAAAGTATTGTAATTTTCAGCATACGTAGTATCAAGTCAGTCATTTTATATATATATATATATATATATATATATATATATATATATATATATATATATATTTTTATTCATTCAAGCCAAAAAATTATCATACATCTTTTACAACCAGATTCAACACTGCTGAATAGTTAGTTATCCCAGAACTTAAGCATAAAGGCAACTACATAATGCTTAAAATTTACAAACTTCATCTACTGGTGACACTTCCCTATGGCAGGAGTGCCAGATATGCTTAATACATGCCAATCAATATTTTAAAAGAAAAGATATGGTTAACTGTGGCAGAAAGGACATACATCAATCTGCACATACCCACTTTCCCTGTAGACATAGGTGTCCAAATGCATTAGGAGAGACATACATTTAAGATGGGATCACTGTTACTGCATTTACTTTCATAGCAGGAGTGCTATAGGATATGGCAGGACATGTGCAGAATATTCTTTCAATGGCTTGCATCAGTGAAGGAAATATTGAGCAGTCTTCCTACCCTGATGCAACAATTCAACTCAGTCCAAGTTAGCAGCTTAATCTAGTGTTTTCTATAATGCTATGAGGAACCTAGTAAATGCTTACGTGTTTTGATTTAAATACTGGGTTCCTAATGGGCCTAGTTTGCCTAAATGCTCTTGTGGCTACTAGAAGGTATGTGGAGGGGTTTACTATTATAATGTCGAGGTATGAATGCACCCATATGAAAAATTCGAACTACAGAGGATTGAATGTTTTATATGGGGGTGCATTCTCAATGTTCAAATGTTTATATTAGCAATGTACTGTGCATTCGTTAATATAAATTCGAACTGCACAGAGATCGCAGTACAGTGTGGTTAGGGAAATTCATCTCTTTCCTTACTGTAGTGCGATCTTGGGAGTTGGAATATATAGTTAGCAGGGGGTGTGGTGGGTGCAGCCCCCCACACGGGAGTGCAGGGGGGGGGCTTGCCCCCCTGCAAAAATGTGATTATGGGTATAGGAGTTTACTGTATGTGAACTCCTATACGGACATCAGGTGCTGTGTTCAAAAAACAATGGCGAATCTTCTGAATTTGATCAGCAGATTAGACATTGTAACTCGACTTACTTTCGATATGTTTGTTAAATTATTTCGACGTTTGACATATTGGTAGTAAACCATGTGGAGGTGGTGTCTGTGTCTACACAGCAAGAGGTAAATTTAGTGTAGAGGTCCCTGGGCATACCTCTATACAGTAGACAGTTACAGGAAAACACAGTAGACTGCTGCTTGGTGTACTTGAAGGCCCTAAGAATAAGAGTAGGTTACCTCAGATAATAAACTGACACCTTTATAGTGGAGTGCTAAGAAACTCTGTTATTGTTTTCTAAAGAAGAAAAAATATTCTGCACTAATAACGTGACATTTGTTCTAGGATGGGATGCATACAGCATTGTTAATTACCAGTCTTGTAAACTGTGAATGGTAGGAAAAAGGGCCAATGAATATTCCACACTCGGAAAAAGGGCCAATGAATATTCCACACTCTCTAGCACATCTGTTAGTAGACACAGAACTTGGCAGCAGCAATGGAATAATGGGGAAGGAAACAATATATTTAGTCTAGCAGTTGACACAGAGGTTAAGGTTGTAAACTGTAGCTCTTCTGCTACAGGGTTCAACTTCCTCAGCCCTTGTTTGTCTACTGTGTGACCTTGAGCAAGTCACTTAACCAGACATTGCTCCTGCGTCTGTAGTGAATAGGGACTGTGTGCCCTGTGGGCCTACCTAGTTAAGTAATTATTCTTATAATTCTGTACTTTGATTTAGAGAGCGGTAGCAACAACATTGTTGTGGATGAGGTTCCAAGATGGTGGCCGATTCTGTAGTATGTTAATTGGAGCTCTCCTATAGGAAAACCATTAAACAGTCAGTTTGGTACACTGTGGAAAAGATAGTCTGAAAATCAACTAGGAAAAATCCAGAAAAATAATAGGAAACAAAAGGAAATAAAATAAGAAAAAAAAGCTGTGGTTGAAAAGGACTGTGCCTTAGATCAGTTGTAAGCAGACCAGTTTGTATATGGTGCAATCTATGGCCACATGTAGCCTTGAAGAACTCTCCCAAATACACTTACAGGTTTTTAAAATCAGTAGGACATGAGAAGAGTATATAAAGGTGAACAATGAAAGAATGGAAAAAATATGAGAGAAACAGTAATCATTCTGACGACTTGCTTAAATTGCAAAATTCAGAACTTAAAGTTATTGAAAAAACTGACAGAAACTGATCCTTTCCAGGAGGAACCATTCCAAAAATATTAGATTTAGAGAATAGAGCAAACAAAGAACATCTGAGATTCACATTCCTCTTGTAGAAGGTGGGAGATGCAAACAAATTTAACTTTATTAAGACCCAGCTCAGAAACTGGACTGGTGTTGCCCAGAAAGATATACAAACAGAGGGCATATCATGCATTTGTCCCAAACTGGCTACCCATAAAGTAGCAGAGACTTATAGTAGGTAAGATACAAACTTTTTTTTTTTTTTTTTTTGCTGAAAAGTATTTTTTTTTACAAAATTAGGGCAGAAAAGTATGATCTTGAAAATAAAGGACTGCAGAGTGTATTTACAGAATGACTATATCCTCATAACAGGCAAAAGCAAACTAAATTAATTCCAGTTATGACAGAATGTCAGAGGGCTGGTATAAGATTTAAACTTTTATAAACAGCAATATTTAGGGTATTCTTCTACAGGAGCTCAAAAAACATTTATGGAGGCAGAACAGGTGATAGAGGAATTAAGCAGTTCAGCCAATAAAAACTCAATAAGTAAGGAGAAAGGGACTCTGCTTAAAACCCAGATGCAAGTATAGAAAACCAGAAACAGAGGATGCCAGTGAAGCCTTTCCTTTTGCTTCAAAATGATAAGTTGGAAAAACAGAGGGAAGCACAAGGGCAGACTTGAAAAGTAGTTGCATTCACATCAGAGACTGATGGATGCAAAAGAACTTAGATGACTGAATGTGATTTGAACTCATTAATGAAGTGTGAGAACAGCAAAAGTATCAGCCCTCTCTTACGGGAATGTTAACTGTTGGATTTCGGTCCTGCAAGTTAAATAACTTAATAAAGGTAGTTAAATTTGTCAGGAGTACACAAAGGGAGGAGGAGTTCTACTTTAAAAAAGCAGAAAATATGGGATAAAAAAAATTAGCACTGCAACGGTGCTTGCAAGCTTAAAGAGTTTATTTCTATTTGTGATTAGGAAATAACTAGGCACTAGTTGCTGGGTGTGTTTTAGTAAAAGAATGACTGATAGGTCAAACCAAAGTTGTATACCAACAGCAGGCAGATGGCCTCAGACAGAGGAAGTAATTTGTCAAGTACTGTCTAGATTACTGTTTCAATGAAATTTTTGATTGCAACACAGATAATTAGCTATATTAAGGATTAAAGGGGCAGTGCCCTGAATTTTGTACACATGCATTTTGTAACCAGTACAAGCAGCTGTAATATGGCGATTTTTTTTAAATAAAACAAGGAAAGAAGGTTTACTGAATGACTAGATGGTTAATAAGGTTGATGTATGGGTGGGAAAAAAAAGTCTTCTTTGTTAAATATGAATTATGCACATGGTTTTATTAATTCGGCCTACAGGCAAGAATATGTGGACTTGCATAACAAACTCAAAGCTCCAGGCTGAGTAGTGCTTATACTGACTGGCAGCCATCTATCTGGGACATTTGCCATGAAGAGGGAAAAAGAGCTGACTTTTGATTAAATTTTGTATGGATATGGTTCACTTGGGTTTGTGCATATTTATCATGTGAAAGGGCATAAAACAAGTCCAAGAAGTGGTGTTATAACATTATACAGAACAACCAACTGATATTCATTAAAGGTGGTGGTAAGCAACGTCTGGAAGATTTACAACGACAAATTATATTAAAAATAAGTAACACATGCAGAAATTACTAAATTATCTATGTTAACGTGGAATGAAAAAGGCTTTGAAGGTATAGAGAAAAGGCAAACAATACATGTATTCAAAGGACTTAGATGCAGATAGTAAGGTTGCAGACTATGCATTTAGACAGAAATGAGCATATGAACCTGATAAAGGAGAGATTTCAGGGAGGGGTGGGTAAACAAATGAACACTACGAGGAGCAATAATAGTTCTAAACAATGGAGTGCCATTAGTGACAGAAAAGGAAAAAAGGGGATAACTGTGAAAGATTTGTGGCAGTGAAGGTTTTCTGGCTAGAAAACAGAGTTCCCCAGGTATACGTGCCACCAAAGACTGCTGTCTTGAAGGTAAAGAGAATGTTTTTAAACACCTTTATTAAATGACACAGGCAAAGTTACATTTATATAAAAGTAATTAAACTGCATTAACAAGCTCATGTTCACAAACATGATACTTCACATATATTGCTAAATATCGTATAACCTAAGCAACATTAAATTGCTGCCCACGTTTTTATTAAACCATCACTTATGACAAGCAACCATTTATATAAATGAAAACAAGTCACACTGACACAATCCTAGTTGCAAGCATTTTACATCACAAACTATATTCAGACACTCCCAGTTGCAAACATTACTTAATTTACCCAATCATTTTAGTCAAACATTACATAGCTCATTTAAGTCCTGCCTTCTTTTAAACCTTATTCCTCCCCTGTACGTATTGCTACCACAATTCCCATTTTATTCCTATGTAGTTTGATCCTACCCCTTTCTAAAGATCTCAATTCCAATTGTTTTATCTCTGCTACTATATTCATTACTTTTAGTATAGCTGGTTTAGATTCCTCCTTTTGGCAGCCACCATAGACACAGCAAGGCCTTACAATACCTAGGCAATTCTGATTCTGCATCATAGCTCAGAAAAATCATTGCCCTCATCACACTAATCTGCCCACCCAGCATCTCTGATGGTGCTTTCCATAGGGAATCCTTAAAGTCCATCAATTCACTGCACTCCCAGAAAATATGTCCCCGATTACCTCTTTCTTCCCCGTCACATCTCCACCATTTGCTGTCTACCTAAGGAAAAATTATCTGGAGTCTACTTGGGGTATAAATACCTATGCACATATTTCCAAGCAAAAATCCTAAATCTTCTAGATTTTGTTGCACATTTATGACATATGCATATATTCTCCCATTGTTTCTTTGCGAATTGCTTATCCACTCCCTCTTCCCAATCCTAATGGATTCTTATAGTTATGCCATATTTTATATGCTCTACTAATTATTCCTTTTTAATGGCAGCTTCTGTTTTAGATTCTACTAATAATTGTATCAGTGCTGGTCTTTTGTTTAGGACCCCCCTATTTCTCTCTTTGCCTATATTCTGGTACCAGTTCTTGATAGGGAAGGCAATCGCTAACCTGGAATCCAATAAATTCTTGGCGTATTCCCATTCTATCATCTTTTATATTCTAGTTATTTGATCCCAATACCTTGATTGCTTTGCCACTTTTCTCCAATAAATTCCAGCCCCATCTTGCCTATTGTCTATATTCCTAGTTTCAGTCATTCCTACCAGCAGAATCTCCTTGCTCTATTCCTGTGTTGGCTTAGTTCTTAGGATACTTTGATACTTTATAGATATAACATTTTGTACGATTACTGTTATTCTCCTTAAAAGCCTGCATATAAAATCCCAGTCTCACCTTTTTTGAGTTTCCCCTCTGTTTCATCATCACACCTTTGTGCTTTGAATTTAGTTTTCTGCCTGCACCCTATTATACTGGAAGAATCAGCTTATCCCACTTGACTCTTGCCATCTTCCCATTCCAGATAACGTCCTTCAGCTCTTTATTAATTGCTATCCACAATGTCTCCTCTGGTTGATAAAAAATATGCCTGACTTTAGTACAAGACTAACGGGACTAAATCATTTTAATTGCTTGCATCTTACTATCCATATAACAAAGCTTCCATTTTCTCAGTTTTTGTATAATCTGTTTAGTCTATACCCACATATCTTTGCCAACACCAGAATCATTTTTAAAACATATTTCATTTTATCATGTCCCCATAAATATAGATATTGCTGAACCAATTCAAATGTGGGTACATAATTTACCACTATTGCTTTTTTTTTAGATTCATTAATTTTGAATCCTGAAAAGCTATGAAACTATCTAAAAATGTTCCACAACACTGATGTGTCTTTCTGGTTTTGTCAGCCACAAAATAATATCTGCAAATACAGCCAGCTTTTCTTGACTAACATATCATTATATCCTTAAATTTCTGAGTCCCTTGTTTTCTTTGCCAATGGTTCTAAATATAATGCAAATAAAGGGGAAAGAGGACACCCCTGTCTGGTTCTTCCGCTCAAGCACAAATTATCAGAGAGGACCCCACCCACTTTAATTTTCACCTCCACTCCCTCATATATTCTCCTAATTAACTTTTTCAGGAATTGCAAATGCTTGCATCACCCACCCTCTGAAAGTCCCAGTTTACTCTGTCAAATACTTTCTTGCATCAAGACCCACCAACAATAATGGTATTTTCTTACATTCTTCTTCCCTCTGGATCATCAATGTTCTGTTAATGTTGTCAAATGCTTGCCTCCCCTCCACAAAACCACAGTGATCCATGTCTATCAATTTTGGCATGACTTTTGCCATTTTTTTAGCCATTATAGACATAAATGCATTATAATCATGTTTTAGTATTGAAATGAGTCTGTATGAATCTGGATCTGATGGAGCTTTACCCTCTTTAGGTATTACAGCTACCACTGCTTTTTTCTAGGATGTTAGTTGCTGCGGTTTTTCCCGGTTAGGGGTCACCACAGCAGAACTCCAGTCCGCTAATGATTGGTAGTTGATTTTTACATGCCGAGTTACCAGCCCTGATGCACAACCTTCAACAAAAGTACGCCCATACACGCAAGTCTCCACGCAGAAGATGCTCTAGCTGAGAATCGAACCAGACAGCGTCTTACTCTGAGGCGACAATGCTACCGCAGCACCACCACAGCAGATATCTAGTACTTCTCTTAAAATACTGTTAAACAAAACCTTCCAGATCTTTCAGTTTTTTCCCTCCTAGCTTCCAAACTTCCAAAGGAATACCATCTATTCCTGGGGACTTTCTTGTAGATTGGTTATAAATCACACTTTGTATCTCATCTCCTCCTATCCTAACCATTATTGAGCCTCATCTACCTCTAATATTGGCATATTTAATTCTTCCATTAACATTTCCATTTGCATATTTCATTGATTTCCATACTTCACTGCTTTATACAGATTTTCAGAGAGTTTCCAAAAATAGTTCTAATGCCTTTACAGGATCTATTACCTTCCTTGTTATATGCTCCCTAAGTTTAGTGACCACCTTTTCTACTTTCTATTGCCACAGTAGTTATGCTAAATGTTTCAGTTCGTGTTATCAAAAAACAGTTGCTTAGCAGTAAATCTTCCTACACTCATGTACATTATGGAGGTAATCCCTTATTTTCTGTTTAGCATTCTGCAGTTGACCCTGTTCTTATTCTGTGAGATTTCCCCTATTCTGCAATACTTTTAACATTTGTCAGTCTCTCTAAATAATTCATTTCTTAACTATAGCTCCATTTCTTTTATTTCCACCCTGTTTTTTAAACTCCACCTTAATTTTATCAAACTTCCTAGCTATATTTTCAGAAGTAATTTCTATCCTCTTGAACAGCTCCTGAATAATCTCCACTATCCATTAAATTCCTGTCTTTTCAACAGATAAGTGGGAAAGCATCAGCATCTCAACTTTATTTCATTACCCTGTGCTTTTCGGTTATTACAGTGCATGATCTGAAACGGTTATTGGGTGCATATCAAGACCTTCAATTAAGTGCACATGTACCTGAGAAATGTAAATTATGTCTAGCTTAGCCCAGTTTTTATATCTTGGGGAATAATATGCAAGTTCACTCTGAACTCCTATTACTGAATTCACATCTTCCATGCCAAATATTTTCATAAATTTCTTCAAAAATCTACCCTCTTGCATTATATTTTCCCTTCTGGGCCCCCAGACACATCTTCACTGCTGCAAATCAAATTCCAGTCCCCACCTATAAGTAATACTCCTTGTTGAAAACGTATTATTTCTCCTAGAATTTTTTTAAGCTCCATTACAACAGCTTTAGGTGGAATATAAATACATGCCAGTATAATCCTCCTCCCTTACCAGTAGCCCCTTAGCACTACAAATCTGCCTTTTTTTTTTTATCATCATCTATCACTATTGGAGCTCCTCTTACAATTAATCTAAGTACTCTTTTCCTTTGTCCCAGATATTCCACTGAATAACCATCCCGAAAAACTTTATCAAATTCACATGTTCAGTTCTTTCCAAGTGCGCCTCCTGTAACATAGCTATTTGCACTCTACATTTAATACAGTTTGCTATTCCTTCTTTTTGGTATTTATCTGTAAGACCACTGACATTTAAAGACATTACAGAAAGCATCATTGTATAAAAAAGTGATTATTCCCTCCTTTTATGCATAACACCTTTATTGTTAAATGTCTAGTTCTAGCTTTTGTGTGACTTGCATACACTGTTTGGCAAGCTGAACTATTATATAGTCATTTCTGGTCATATCCATTTGAGCCCATGTCACATCTTACAAAACAAGAAAACCCCCAATACCCCCTAAAACCTATTAATTTAATATTAGCATGCAAAACTATGTACTTCTTCAAATATTGAAGTTTTACCATCCTCAAAGGAACAAATTGTCCCAAACTGACAGCCACACTCACAGACTTAACTTAAAAAAAAGGTCATCTATATTAAGATGCATGGTGCAGAAAGTGCTTCTACTAATTGGCAACTGGTTTTGCCTCACTTTTATAGCTCTCCCAGCTGGGAAAACCCCTGAATACTTTCAGAGAATATTATCTCCTAGCCAGTTTCTCTTTTCTTTTTCTCCCAGTCACTTTCCACCAGACTGCAACAAAAACAAACATCTCTTTATTAGATTGTCTCCATGGAGACATGAGAACCATACAGCCAATTCCTCATTATTAGATTGCCACCATGGAAACATGAGAACCAGACAGTCAATTTCTCTTTATCAGATTGTTTCCACGGAGATATGAGGGCTAGATACAGAACTGCTACTAAGCATACATTCATTTTCTAGAAAAAAAGCTTCATAATATTCAATACGTTTCTTTTACTTGCTTAGTCTTAAAACGGGTTACTAAATCAGTCTAAGGTCTTTAATCCATTCATTCCCCCCATGCAAAAATGAGAAAAAGTACATTTATTTTTCTTTTGCTATGCTCTTAACCAGGTTTTTTTTTTTTTTTTTTTTACATTGCAGTGCCTACATTTCTTAAAAGTGAAGAAGAGAGAGAGAAGGGAGAAAGAAGGGGGGGGGGAGAACAGCACCACGTACTTACAATCCCCATTACACTTGAAAATAGCTGAAAAAAAAACTTTATAGCATGCAAAGAAAACCATATACCACGAAAATAGAAGTATTAAGAAACATTTTTTCAGTTACAGCTATCTTTTTCCCCTCCCCAAAGTATTTTTCTGCACATTAATGACATGAAGTAGGGCATATACTTTAGAGTCCCCTAGAAGTCCAACAAATTCTGAAAGTTCAATATTTCCAGACTTTTTTTGTCATATTTCACAAATAAATTATTGCATTGTAATCCCACATTGTTACTGGTTTTATTAATGCATCTCCACCTCCAATGTACACACAATTCTTCTAGTCAACTCTCATGCTCCATTCATTCTTTCCAACATTTCCTGTTAAAACACTGGAAAATGTTTCACAGATAGCTTTTCTGTATTCTCTATTACCAGAAAAACAAGCAAATCTTGTTTTACAGTTCACTTTTTATTGGACACACTTTTGCATTTCCTTTCTAGCATATACTTCATTAAAAAAATTGACTTTGTCCCTCCAGGGAAGAAAACCTTGAAGACAGCTTGGTACAGCAGCTTGAATCTCACACCTGCGTCTCAACATTCCATGAATGGTTGAATGAATTTACTTCTCTTCTGCCTGGTGTACAATGAGAATCACTCCACACTCTGCTGTCTCCCACTTTTAGTATTTTGTCCTTCTGCCACAGTTTAGCCAGAATCAACTCCGTCTGCTGGTAGGAATGCAGCTTTAATAGTAAAGGTCTAGGTTGCTTTCTCATAGCCAGGTTTGGAGCATACACACTGTGCCCTTTCAACAACTGCTGTGTAATACCAGTCCATTTGCTTATTTGTGTTTTCATACAATTAATGCAGTCTGTTCTTTCCAGCTTCTCTGGTACAGCTGCAAATCACAGGATTACAATATATGCTGTCCTCTAATTCTATTATTTTTTTGAAAATCTTTTCCTGAGCAGTGTCATATATAGCCAACCTTTGCTTCATTTCAGCCTCAGATTTTTGCAGTTTTATCACCTCATCTTAATGTTTAAAACCCCTTTCATTTTTCTGGCCTTTTGTTGCTTCTGTTGATATACTCCATCAATGTCATTTATTTTAACCAGGTGTGTGCGCAGTTGTCTTGTATCTTCCTGTAGGTAATTTTTGGAGGTCGCATTGCTTTTTGCTGAACAGCTGCAGTATTTCCCCAGTGTTTCTTTCTCACTTTTTGTAGCCAATTTTTTCCAGGTGCTCTGTATTTTTTTTCCTGGAATCCAGGCAGTATACTTACTAGCCAGTTAATGAAATTTACCCATAAACAGAAAAGTGGACTGGCCTTCTCTATTGGGTTTCTGTTTTCACACTGGGAGAGTTAGAGTTAATCCGTTACTCAATGTGCAGCCATGTTGGAAGCAAAGTTAGAGAATGGTAGTGAAAATATATTTTCAAAGGGATCTTAATTGTATGGGGAAATTGGATGACCCAAGGGCAGTAATCAATACCAGAAAGGATGTATTTATGGAAATATAATGAAGTATTTGGTATGGAAGATGTTTGAGTAGTGTTGAGAATGCAGGTAGAATATACATACAACTCCCCTACATACAAGAACTTGGCTAGATTATAAAAATATTACATCTCACATAAGCATGCGTATTTACTTACAGGGTTTGAAACACATCTTATAACACTATCTGACCATGCAGCTATATGGGTAAAAGTAAGGTCTAGAAGGAGCAATATAACGAATATGCACTGGTGTTCCCATACATATTTGATGAAAAAGTTAAAAATGTAAGGAGTGGGTTACAGATAGAATTTATGTGGCTTTAAGAAAAATGGTGCATGGGAAGTGCTAAGTGGAGATAAAAACTGTAATAGAGATGAGGGAAAGTGAAATATGAAAAAAAGGTAACAGAAAATATGTAAAATGACTGGCAAACGTTAAATGCTCCAGAATAAATAGGAGACTCTTACAGATGAGGAAAAATTTATTAATGGGCCAGGGATATATTAAAAATATTTAAATATACATGAGCATTGAAACAAGACCCTTTGGCAACTATTCTAAGATAATAATCCTAGTCTGTAAATACTTTCAGCATCGTGGCTTAGGCATTACAAAGTAGATAGGGCAGTACTGAAACTGAGGAAACCTACATTGAGAAAGTGCTTAGGGAGATTTTTCCAGAAAAAAAATATGAAAGTCTTTGAGTAGATGGCTTGGATGAACAGGAAATGGAAAAACTGGGAAGATTTTGATAAAATTAGATATGTCAAGTTTGAAGGAGATATTTGTACTGACAACAGTTGTCTAACAAAGACATACAAATGTTAATGGGTAATCAAGCTACAAGCAAACCCTGAGGGTCAGATAGCATACCTATTGAACACAAATACCACCAAAAATAAAGACAAAAAAATACCATGAGTGACAACAGCCACAATCACAGAGCAACACTGGTAGAAAATATATTTATTACACATAGCACTTCAGCTCCCAGGCCTTCACAGAAGTAAAAACATTACTAAAACACAGGTTTAAATACAAAAAAATAATAATCCATCCCACTGCTAATAAGTTAATTAAATAATTAAATTACATATTTCCAATTGCCTTCTTTGTTTAACGCTATGGGTTCCAAGGTATTAAACTTAAGAATATACATAGTTTTTTTCCTCAGAAGTTTATCCTTTAAACTTACATTTTCACCCATCAATATTTCCACCTTTTCCAAGATACAACCGGATATTCCTTCAGGGTTAGAATTGTGAAATTCAGAAAAGTGATTGTCCAAAGGGCTCTCCACTTTCACATTTCTAATGTCCCTCACATGTTCTTGAAAACGTACTTTGAAACTTCTACTAGTTTCTCCAATATAAAACTTGTTGCATCCACATTTTAAAGCATAAACACCTACAGTGTTACAATCAAAATTTCTTTTAGTACTAAAAGGACATCCATTAATTTTGATGGAGCCAACAGTGTGAGTATATATAGAACATTTTTTACAAGAAACCATACCAACAAAATTCACTTCTCTAATTAAATTAACATTGGGTAACTCAAAATAGTTATGTACTACCATATTCTTTAAATTCCTAGCCCTTTTATAAGAGGCTATAACCTGTTTAGGCAAAAGCAAACTTAGATCTCTGTCCCTAAACATCATGGGCCATAATAATTTAACAATATCCACAACTCTACAACTAATAATGTTATAAGTTGTGACAAAAACATTCAGGAATTTCATGCCTCAGATTAGTAACATTTCCATTTTTAAAGGACATCTGATGACTAGTATTATTATTCTTGCATCTGTCTAAGTAATTCACATTCTTAGGCCATCTAAGTAACATCACTTTGTTTTTGGCTTCTGACACTATGCCTACATCATATCCCCCATCAATAAACATATTTTCAGTTTCTAAAATTTCCAGATAAAAATCACTACTACGGAGTTTATGAATTAAGGAACTCATTATAAGGCAATACTGTCATAAGATGGAGGGGATGACTGCTATTGCCATATAAGAACAGATTCCTCAGTTCAAACTTCCTATGTAACCCAGTCTCTAACTTAGAGTTTAATATCCAGGAAGTTTACCTCAGTTCCCAGCTGTATACCATCAAACTCGAGGCCCATCTTATTAACCTGCAGTTTTTCAACAAATTTTAAAGCATCCTTATGGGAACCATCACACACAAATATTAAATCTATAAATCTCAAAGCAAAACATAAGACCTATAGAAAGTGTGAGGATATATATAATCATACTCAAACTTGGCCACGGTAAGATTGGCATACATGGGGGTGAAAGCTGCCCCCATGGCCATACCCTGCAGATGGTGGAAAACCTCCCCATTGAAAACAAAAAAAAAATCTTTTTTTAAGCAAAACGCTACTAAATCTATAACAAAATGAGACATAGGGGAATCACCCGGAAAATAGAGAGCCTGGATAACCATATCATGTTGAATATTTGTATAAAGGCTTTTCACATCTATGCATAACCAAAACATGGAATCCTTCCACTGAAAGCCCTTTATTTTATTCAAAAAATCTAAATTATCCTTTATGTATGAAGGAATGCTAAGAACATACTTTTTCAAATATTCATGCAAAAAAACACAGATACATTTCAAAAAATATTTCTCTGCAGAGACCATAGGCCTCCCAACAAGGTTATTCAAACCCTTATGAGTATTTGGTAAGCAATAAAATACAGCAATTTTTGTATTTTCAACACCAAATTTCTTAGTGATGTCAATAAATGAAAAGTCACCTAAACAATGACCTTTATTCAAATATAGAATATACTCAGCTTGGAAATAGCAAGAAATATCACATCTTTTATAAACTAGTTCATCATTTAAATGCTTGTAGCACATATCCAAATATTGTTTAAAATGTAAAATAACTATTTGGTTACCCTTATCTGAAGGCTTTACCACAAAGTTCCTATCATCACAAAATTCACAAAACTCTAACCATTGTAGATAAATTATAACATACACTAGACTTATTACGCATATAAATCTTGTATTCCTTTTCCACTTCAAAACTAACAGTTGAAATATAAGTTTGAATGCAATTATTAGTATAAGGGGGAATAAAGAGACAGTCTGGATACTGCTGGTGTCAAAATTAGTCTAAGCATTACTCATCAGATTCATTTAATATAGATACACGAGTGAAAAGAATCACCAGAAATATCCTGGTTCACATTACCTACATATACAACATTATTTTTAGTAAAAAAATCTCTCGTATGTAATTTTCTCCCAAATGCAAAAATCTCCTCTCTCAAAATATGTAATCGAGGCAAAGCAGTGGGAATGAATTTCAAACCTAAAACAGACATTACTACTTCAGCAACATAACAGACAAATTCAACACAAAAGTGATATAAAATTCAGTTCCAACATTTCCGTTTATTAAAGTGTCCTTTGTAGTTAACTCCAGTGTTTCTCTGTGGTCCCCAGTCTCCTCAACCCCACTTATCATTGAAATTAGTGTTAGGCTTGGAATTAGCCTGGTGGTAATCGTTCCGAAATTTGCGGTTGAAATCTGTAGAATTCCCAACTTCTGGTAAGGCCGGAAAAAAAAAAGTTTTCTGTTCTCTATTATCTGTGCCCTGTTGTTCTACAGCTTCCAAAGCTGCAAAAGAGACAGAAGAGGAGGCAGAACTATTACGGCTTTGGTTCTGTCCGTTCTTAGATACAGACCTTTTACCATGATATTTGACAAAAAAAAACTTGGCCTGTAGAACAGGGCAGAGATGGAGGACAGGAAACTTTCCCATCCTTACCAGAAGCTCTTATTTTCTGGGAGATTCCTCTAGGAGCCATAATCAAATCTCCTAACGATGTGGACATCCTACAAAAGGTCCTCAATGAGACAGATGCCTGGTATCAAAGCCATGGCCTCAAGCTAAATGCCAAAAAGTGCATTGTCATCCCTTTTGGTAAATACTCTGTACCCATGAACTACCACATAGGCAGTAGTCCACTTAACACCGAAAGTGTGATAAGAGACCTTGGGACACAGGTGGACAGTAGTCTCTCCTTTGATAATCACATCACCACAGTAGTCAGGAAATCCTTCAATGTGGCACACCATCACAAAAGGTTTCTCATCCAGGGAAAAAAAAAAAAAAGAAGTCATTGTTCCCCTCTACTCATCACTCATTAGACCTATTATAGAGTACAACGCCCCTTTTGGTATGTACCTCACAAGACATCTACAACAACTGGAAAGGCCACAGAAATAACTCACAAAGAGGATTACCGGCCTCAAACAGATGCCCTATGCAGACAGTCTCAAAAAACTCCAGCTTTACTCTGTTGCATATCGCCTATTCAGAGGCAATCTCTGCCTAACATACAAAGCTATGTCAAACCCAGAGCTGTTGGACATGCCCCATGTAAAGAAATCCCAATCCCGCCGAGCTACATGCTCTAGGGACCTAAACCTTGTCACCACAATAAACAGAACATGCTGGAGGGATAGATTCCTATTTCAGAGACTTCCCATACTCTGGAACAAACTACCTATCTATATCAAACAAAGCTCCTCATTAGCACTCAAGAAAAATCTTGATGATTGGATGGGAGATAGGAAATTCACCCCAGGGACCACTTCTGTGGCTCTGCTTGACAGGGGCACAGGAAAATAATTTTCTTGGGTGGCAAAAGCCAGGGTACAGTTTGGCTAGGCTTATACAGGCCCTAGGGCCAATAGCCTAGTACCTACCTATGAACCTATGTCCCATTTTGTTATAGATTTAGTATCTTTTTGCTTAAAAAATATTTTTTTTTTTTGTTTTCAATGGGGAGGTTTTTCACTAACTGCAGGGTACAGCCATGGGGACATCTTTCACCCCCCATGTATGCCAATCTTACCATGGCCAAGTTTGAGTATGATTATATATATCCTCACACTTTCTATAGGTCTCATGTTTTGCTTTGAGATTTATAGATGATTTAATATTTGTGTGATGGTTCCCGTAATGATGTTTTAAAATTTGTTGAAAATCTGCAGGTTAATAAGATGGGCCTCGAGTTTGATGGCATACAGCTTGGAATGGAGGTAAACTTCCTGGATATCAAACTCGATAAGTTAGAGACTGGGTTACATAGGAAGTTTGAACTGAGGAATCTGTTCTTATATGGCAATAGCTGTCATCCCCTCCATCTTATGGACAGTATTGCCTCATGAGTTCCTTAGAATTCATAAACTCTGTAGCAGTGATGAAGTTTATCAGGAAATTTTAGAAACTGAAAAGATGTTTATTGATAGGGGGATATGATGCAGGCATAGTATCAGAAGCCAAAAACAAAGTGATGTTACTTAGATGGCCTAAGAATGTGAATTACTTGGACAGATGCAAGGATAATACTAGTCATCAGATGTCCTTTAAAAAATGGAAATGTTATTAATCTGAGGCATGAAATTCCTGAAAATGTTTGTCACAACTTATAACATTATTAGTTTTAGAGTTGTGGATATTGTTAAACAATTTTAGCCAATGATGTTTAGGGACAGAGATCCAATTTGCTTTTGCCTAAACAGGTTATAGCCTCTTATAAAAGGGCTAGGAATTTAAAGGATATGGTAGTGCATAATTATTTTGAGTTACCCAATGTTAAATTTAAATAGAGAAGTGAATTTTGTTGTTGGTATGGTTTCTTGTATATAAAAAAAAAAAAAATGTTCTATATATACACATATTGTTAGCTCCATCAAAATTAATGGATGTCCTTTTACTGTTAAAAGGAACTTTGATTGCAACACTGTAGGTGTTATTTATGCTTTAAAATACGGATGCAACAAGTTTTATATTGGAGAAACTAGTAGAAGTTTCAAAGTACATTTTCAAGAACAAGTGAGGGACATTAGAAATGTGAAAGTGGAGAGCCCTTTAGGCAATCACTTTGCTGAATTTCACAATTCTAACCCTGAAGGAATATCGGGTTGTATCTTGGAAAAGGTGGAAATCTTGATGGGTGAAAATGTAAGTTTAAAGGATAAACTTCTGAGGAAAGAAACTATGTATATTCTTAAGTTTAATACCTTGGACCCCCTTAGGGTTAAACAAAGAATGCAATTGGAAATATGTAATTTAATTGATTAATTGACTTATTAGCAGTGGGATAGATTATTTTTTTTTTTGTATTAAAACCTGTGTTTTAGTAATTTTTTTTACTCTGTGAAGACCTGGGAGCCGAAATGCTAAGTGTAATAAATATATTTTCTACCAGCGTTTCTCTGTGATTGTGGCAGTTGTCGCTAGTGGTATTTTTAGCATACCTACTGAAATCTGCAAATTAGGGGAAATAAATTATCCAGTCTCTTCAGAGGGGAGATCCCTCCATCTTGAAAGGAAATGGTAGTGGTAATATTGTCTAAAGAGGGGTGGATTTTGCATATGCAGCATCATACGGACCAATTCTGATTATTAAATCATGACTATAATAGTTATACTTATTACCCAGGAGAATAGCAAAAGTGTTATGAAACTTGATAGATACAGATTAGCGAGGATTTACAGAGAGGAGGCAGATGTTTGACAATGTTAACAAAACACTGATAATTTTTTTCTCCTCTGCCATCTCAGAGTTATCATTATAGCTAGTGAATGACGCAAAGTAAGCTTTGATGTTGGAATTAGCATTTTGTGTTGAAAAAGTGGAGTTTACAAGTAAGAAGTGAGAGCAAAAGTGGGACTGAATTTTGATAAACAGATTTGAGTATAAAAAGAGGAACTAGACAGGGGTGTCTTCTTTCCCTATTGCTGTTTGCAATATATTTGGAACCAGTGGTAAAAAGAAAATATGGAATACACCTATACAAGGATAGGACTAGAATGGGAAATGGGAAAAAGACTGCTTTGGTTTGCTGATCATGCGATACTATACTTCACAATGTCGGTACCAAGATGTTACAGTTCTCATGTTTTATATGCTATCCAAGCTTACTTTTATGAACTGGCAGGTAATTAACAGGGAGGAGAAGCAGCCAAGGGTTACATTGGATAAAATGACTTTTGCAGCAGAGCAAAGGGGCTTGAGATGCATAGCATAAAGGGGTATTTTATGGCTACATATCTAAAAGCTGCTGTACAAAGCACAAGCACACCAATACAGACCAAAATAAAAGGAGCTGATGAAGAGGCAAGGTGGGATTTTAAAGGACAGAGAAAGACTGACTTTTTCTATGAAGACCAAGTGAAAATGGGAATAAGTCAGGCAGAGCATGTATAAGAATAGGACAGTAAATGAGTGGAGAAAGAAGATTCTGCCTATAGGGTTCCTAATCAGGGGGTAGACAATAGACAGGGAATGGCTGGAACTAACTGGAGGATGCTAGTTAAGGAAGCAGTTTACTGGGAACAAATATCCCAAGGAGGATGAATAAGAGAATGGGAGGATGATATACAATGTTTTGGATCACAGACTAGATAAAGACTCCAACACAAGGGAATAACAGCCAAATATACATCAAGAGAAAGAAAATTTGTAGGAGAGTAGCCAGCCTTGCTGGAATTTTGGTAAAGGGAAAACAGAGAACGCTATTAAAAAAGGGATAATTAGTAGGGCTTATAAAATCATTCCTTGCCCTCTCTAAAGACCTCGATACTGTTTCATGGCCTTTTCCTTCACATTCTCTGCAAAATAGGCTCATCAGAAAAAGCCATCATGTAGTCTAAAATCTTACCTTCACCATAGAACTCAGTGGGTAACATGGCTACAAACCTCCTCCTCATTCCTGCCCAACACAGTCAGTGCCCCATAAGGATCTGTCCTTAGCCCACTTCTCTAATATATTCAACAACAATCTACTCACTGCATTAGGCAACTCAGTCCAGTACACAGATGACTCTGCCATCATTTATCCCCTCTTGATTCAATGACGCTCTCCTACCTTCTTCGATAGTCATGCCCGATTGTCGCAGGTCCTCTCTCACACATTCCATCCATCTCTTTGCTTGACAACCTCATTTCTTCTTACGGTCTGTCCCAAATCTTCTTCACCACACTGTCTTCTGCTTTTCTGCACATGTGGTCAAACAACCATAATCTGTTCTTACTGAAATTCTATGCCGCAGGAGCTACTTAGGCTTCTGCCGAGATCCTCATTTCTTCATCAAGTGTGCATCCTACTATTAGTCTTGGGCATTTTATCTCCATCACTTCTAGCTTTCAACACTGCTCTGCCATTACTGCACAGGTTTCTGTACCATACAGTAGTACTGCTCAAACTACTGGTTTTGCACACCTTACTTTTCAGCTTCTTTGGCATTTTTCTGTCATGCACTACCCTTGACACCGACAGTTGGCTGCAGCCCCTCTGATTCTACCTTAAACCTCTGAATTCAGACTTCCCTTCTCCACCACACCTCCCAGACAACCGAAGTTGTTAACTTCTTCCACTAATTTCCCCCCCCTTTTTTTTTTTTTTTTTTTTAAATTTTCAGCTTCTTTTGGATTTCCCTTTTGCTACCATTACAACTGTCTTGTGTGCTCAGTTTTACCAAAGGAGCCTTCAGTTTTGCATTTCATTCCCCGATCCTTTGCTGAAGTTCCTGGGCAGAGTCTGCCTGTAATGCCACATCATTTACATACACAAACTTTGCTGCTCTGTCTTCTCCAACCAGTTTCCTGTTTGCTGGTATAGTCTATCAGTAGTATGAATAGCAGTGGGCTCAGAGTTGAACACTGATGTGTACCCACTCCATGAGGGAACCCCTCTGTAAGACCAAACACTGTCTGTAATTGAACAGTTGGGTCCTTGTACACAGCCAGCACCGATTCTGCCAATTACTCTGGGACATTGAAACATCACAGGCCTACCCAAATCAGCTATCTTATGACCTTGTTGTATGCCATCTCCAAGTCTAGGAATGCCCATTTGGACTCTTCCCTCATCTCCTGCTTCTTTTCAAACTACGTCTCACTGCAAGCATTGGGTTGGTTGTGCTGCATCTTGATTTGAATCTGAACTGCTCATCTCCATCTTACTTTCCACTACTCTGCATATCCATTTGTCACACTCCAGACCTTTCATGCAATGTGAGAGAAGTTTGATACCTCTGTACTGCCCACAGTTGTGATTGTCCCCTGGCACTAGTATGCTTATTTTCCCAGTCATCTGGGATAAGCCTCTCTTTCCATTATACGAGTACCCTCAGTAGGGATTTCTCCCATCTCTCACAACTTGATCACATCTGCTGTAACCTCATCTGAGTCTGCTGCTTTCCCTGGCTTAATTTCCCTTAGTGATGTTCTTACTTCTAGACTGGGCTCCTCCTTTTATTATGGGCCGTGTCTTGGGCAGTACAACTTCTGTGGGGTTTTCTTCATTCAGATGCTGCTGAAAGTACTCCATCCATCTGCCTTTGATTTTATGTGGGCTGGTGAGCAGGCTGTTACGGGCATCCTTTATAACGAGTATCTGACTATCTTCTTTATCTTTCTGTCTTTGCCTTGCAAGCTGATAGAGTTTCTTTGTGTCATCTACCAAGTCACTTTCCAGAAGGTGGTAGAGAGCCTCCAATACCTTATTCTTTGCCTTTTTTTTTTTAGCCGACCAGTATTCCTTCTTTGCAGGGTTCATCTTTTCTATCTTCCACTTTTTTCTGCACTTCTTTTGACAATTTCTGGACTTCTGCATTCCACCATCTTTCCTTATGTACCTTATTTCCATACCTGGCTCTGCCACATATGGATTCTGCAGTCCTCACATATGTTGTTTGAGGAGCTGTCATTCTTCAACTCCACCTATTTTCTCTTTCCTGAGGTGCTAGATCCCTGAGCAATTCCTTGTGCTCTCTTCTCCAGTCAATTTCTTTTTTGTCAGCCTAGTCTCTGTTGACCATGGAGCCTTCTTTGACCACTTTGTTTCATGAGGGATAACTTTGCAATTGTCAATTTTTCCTAGTGCCTTTCCTTACTATGAGGAAGCCTTCCAGAGTCACATGTTGGTCACTCTTGCATGTGATCTTGTGACTTTCTTTTACTGAACCATGTGTTGGCCACCATCAAGCCACTTGCCAGACAGAAATCTAGAATGGCCTCTCCTTTATTCCTTTTGCCCCACCCATGTGGACCAAGGCAGTCCTCATATCCGGTTCTGTTTGGCCCTTATGTACATTTAGGTCACTATCAACTCAAATTCATGTTGTCATGCTTAATCTAGAAGGTAATGCAACTATCTGAATACACTCTTCCTCACTATCACAACCCTGCCGTTGGGCACAGACTGAGATTATGAATAGTGCACTATCCTTGCACTAGAGTCTGATTGCCCCAAGTCTGTCATTAATTCTGATGACATCCTGCACTGCCTCCTGAAACTTCCCTCACCACAACTTCCATATCATTTCTAGTTTGTCTTTCACTTGTGTAGTAGAGTCTGGACCCAAGCCAAATGGCTTTGCAGCACCACCCCTCCGTGTTGTCTACTGGGCACACAAGATGTTCAGCTTCCTCTTTACTATCATGTCATCCACTTCCAAGCTGCATCCTGTCAGTAAACCTACATTGAGTGTAGCAATTCTTAGTTCATGCTTGATAGGTTGACTAGAGTTGCATCTAACTTTTACTCAAGAGCTATCCTTGGTAACCTAAGCTGCACAACTGGGCACAGGCCAGGTCAGTAGCTTATTGACCCAGGGCTGCTGGGCTTTATGGCAGGCATAAACTGGCCAATAGGGGAATATACCACCGAATCTATGAGGTAGATTGGAGTAGGCCACGTCCTCAACCTATTTATCACTGACAAATACCCATTTAGCAACTTCAGTCAACACACTGACTAGTCCTGACACTGCAAGCAGTCTGTGATCTGTGTTTTCCTATCTAGATGATACTGCGCACCAAAGCTGATGCCAAAGAGGTTGATCTATAAAACTCTTCCATCTCTAGGGTACCATCTAGAGTTTGTGCTGCTGCTTGTAGCTCCATTCTTGGATGAGTTTGAGGTGTAAACACTCAGCATATTTTTGGGAGGTTGGAGGAAACCCCACAGAGACCCATGGAGAACATGCAAACTCCATGTAGATACTGGCCAGAGGTTGAACCTTGTTCCTTGTAAGTGGGAGGTGAAGACTTAATCATTATGCCAATAGCTCCCTCTATCACTATACTTCAAAAAGTCACTCAACATTTCTTCACATCTGTGGAAACCTGGCTTTGAGAAACTAACCTTGTCCTAAGCACCCCAAAAAAGAAAATGTTGATGCTCTTCACATCTAAACAAATATAAAACACTGCTCAAGCCACTTACCCTTCAACCATCTGATGGCAGACTACTTGAACTAATCCATCACATTAAAATTACTTGGAATTTCTATTGAAGAACACCTAAAATTTGATCTACACATTCACCAAATAACCCATAAGACCAAACAAAAAGTATGGTCTCCTGATCAAAAACATTTTTGTCTGATCAAACACAGAAGACCAATGCTGCTGTTGCCGCCTACCTCACCCAGCCCCTGACATACATCTCAGCAATTTTTACCAATCAAGAACACAACTCAACAGTTTAGCAATCATTCTACACGATTGTAAGGTTTGTCACCAGCCTAACAGAACACACCACTGTGCAGCTCTCACATGGCTAAATTAGCTCAACTCCCCCAACCTTGTCAAACTCAAGCAAATAAAAATGACAAAATCATCCACAAGCATTTCTCTTTCTCTGCAGTCTACTGCAATGGTACAGCCACTCTCGTACTCTATTCATCTCAAAAATGTCTGGCAAATGTGACTTCAGCCAACTCTCATGGGTACTCGCTATACACTTGGCAAAACAGTTCAAATTTTCCTCTACCATATAAATGCACCAAAAATCTTCAAACAGAAAGCAAAATTATTGATTCATGACACATGGCAAAGTCACTGCTCCTAATCACCAGACTAGCTCCTTTCACTCCTTCCGCCTTTCCCCACACAACAGCATACTGCTAGTGTCAATTAAAGCACATCTCTTATGCAGGCTCACGTCCTCTTAACTAACCATCACCAGAATGTCCCCCAATGTAGCACTCAAGGTGCTCATCTACTTATTCCAAACCTGTTTCTCTGGCCACCACATGCTTTCCCCTGCATATCTTCTGCTATATTATTTCGCATCAACTCCTCACTCATAGAACTTCATCTCTATCTCATCTCACAATAATCTTCTTCTTAGTCCTCATTCATGGCTCTCCTTTCCACTATGCAACAATCTCTCTTTTTCACCATCCTTACACACGTGATTATTGGGTACCAAGTTTGGACGGATTCATTACCCCTCCCTACATGACTGCCCATCTCCAATACTAGCTTTGTATAAAAATTTCCATTAAAAGTATGTGTACTGTACCAGGTAGCCACCAAACCTGCCTTTGTATTATGGATGTATAAACTATTCACTTAATGTATGTATACAGAGCTACCTCCAAAATTGTTTCTGTATAATTTATATAAAACTTTCAGTGAACTGTGCATATTGCACCTTGCACTTAATTCATTGAACTTTTGTTTTGTCTGTTACAACCTTATATACATGTGTTTGTCTTAACAGCTGTTTTGAACATTGTTATAATAACTTTCTATATGTACCCATGGAGCTTTCGCTTCAGCCCTCCACTGAAAAGGTGGTTTAATTCTCAGTTGGATTTTCCCAGTAAAGACACATAAATAAAGAAATAAGAAGCAAGTTTATTCCAGTTCTTAGGGATGCTGACATGCTATACCCAGCTACCTTTGGAATATTCTTTCTGGATAATCAGATATTTTTTGATGTAGAACAGACTGGAGGAAACAAAAATGTTAAGCCAGCAAGGTGAACAGTAATCCATTTTTCAGTCTAATAAAAAAAGCCCTCCCAAAAAATTGCAGTGAAACCTTTCCCATTGTTCCCAAGGAAAATGTATGTGCAACAAGAAAAGCCTAGGAGCCAACTAGAATAGCAAGTATCTTGAACTCAAAGTAGAAACCGGTGTTTGGACACCAACAATCAGGAAAACCACCAGCAACATATTGAAATTCGTGATCAAGTTGGAGAACTGTAAACTACCAATCCCACCAAATGTAATTTAGGCATTTGAACTGTGGTTGTACAGGAAGTGTATGAAAAATACTGGAAATCTGTTGAGTGTGTTAAACAGATGGAAGAACCAAAAAACATAAATCCACTTTTATGCCATTATGTGAGAATCACAATGAAGACCAAGTAAAACAGTTTTTGTTCTTATTAATACCTGTATAAAAAGGTTCCCGTTGTAAACTGCATGTATTTTAAATGTGAGGTGGAGTTTATGACTGCTGTAAATGCTAGCAATACTAGAAAGTATTTTGTCTCAATTCTACTGTAGCCAGGCCTTATACTGAAAGAATAAAAGAAAAGATAGAAAGAAGCAAGTTAAAGTTAATGAAATGTGATCTTTTGGCTGCTGGGGAAAACCAATGTGTACTGTCATTGCATACATAGATTAACAGATAAACTGTTCCCATTTTATAGATGTGGATATCTAGACATTTTTAGATTAAGCTATAGGCAATGGTTTTTAAAAACAAACACCTACAAACAAGATAAAATTATAAAACAAAACATTAAATATGGTCATTTATTGCATCTGCAGAGTATCAAGCTGTTTTTATTCCATTGTCACCTGATTTAAGCTCTGAACAAGTAACCTGCAAATGTAGACAGTTGATTATGAGAGACCCAAACATGATAAACAGTGAAGAGGATAAAATGAAAATGAACTTAAAAAGCATGGTAGAAATAAAACAGAGATAATAGAAAAAAGAAATAGGAATTATATTAGAGGGCTAAAAGGAAGCACAGAAATCTCATTGAACAAGAAGAGGATCAACTGCAGAGGGCTAAAAGAAAAATAAGAGAAAATTTATATAATATGCGCAAGTTTATAAAAGTTGCCATGAAGTGACTATTTTTGATATAATAACCAAAAGAAAGTGCAACCACACACAAATAAAAACAAGTGCAACCAAGGAAAGAAATGGAAATCTACTTTATTGATCTGTAGTAAAGTGCTTTCATTCCAAATTCTCACAGGGACTTTTTCAGAAGTAACAAAACTCCAATTGCACTTGCCATATATATATATATATATATATATATATATATATATATATATATATATATATATATATAGAACTAAAACAATGTGATACACAATGATAAGTACCAATTAAATAATTAACAACATTTTAAACTTCTCAACTTTAAAACACAATTAATACCAGTATATTCATTCAGTCCTGGGGCACAGTAGCATTTGGTCGCAGTTCCCATTTAAGCTCACATATTTCCAAATGTTCAGGCACTACTTTCCCTTGTAAATCAGGGACAATCTGTTGAATAATTAAAAACCCAAAACTATGGTCATTATATGCCTATATAGATCATTAGTTTACCTTTATTAAACATCAGATAAATGCTCGTAAATCCTCTCTAAAACTTCTGGAGGTTTTTCCAATATAGAAAGCAGGACATTGTAAGCATTTAGCAAGATAAACATTTTTTGATTGGCAATTTAAAAAGTCCCTCAAAAATATTAATGTTAGCTACCATAACTTTTTCTTGTGTTGTTGAAACATATGGACACTGCCTACACATCACATTTAAAATTACCAAACCTTTTACTTTTATCTACCCTACTACCATAAACCTCATTACAACAACTATTCTTAAGTATGCCCAATTAAAGATTTGTCAATAGATAATAAATTCCAATTCTTATTTAAAATATTAACTATTGCTGCACTGTCTATTATATACAGTAATAAAGGAAAATTGTGTTTACCTTATTACCTTTTACTGCACTAACCGTGCCATCATTAAAGTGCCTACTTAAAATGGGTTTAGAAATTCCCATTTGTCTTTTATTCACCACTCCATCTCCAACACCATTTAACAAATTATTTGGATAGCCTCTCCTTTTAAATAAATCAAGCATGAATTTGATTTTGTTGTTAAATTGTCTTTGGTGACTATCTGGGCCGCCCTCACCAACTGTCCCTTAACTACAGATCATTTTTGGTGTGAAGGGTGCCAACTGGTGTAATCCAAATACAAATTTGAAAAAGTAAGCTTTCTATACATCCTAGAAGTTAAACTCAGATTAATCTTATCATTTGACACTTTCAAATCCAAATAGTTTCACATATACCTATAGTAAAAAAAAAATTAAGAAAAATCACCAGTGCCTTTAATATATTGTAAACATTCTTCCAAAGTATTTGCTGAATCTATCCATACCAAAAATATATTATCCAAATATATGGTATAAATATGTTATACTGGTAGCATATTTACTCAAATACATATTCAGATTCCCAATAGGACATTACATAATTGGCAGTTATGAGGGCACATGCTGTCCTCAGCCACACCAGTGGTTTGCTTATAATACTGTCCTTCAAAAAATTAAAATTGTCATCAAGTACAATTTCCATTAGTGCAACCATAGTATTTATACTGTCCTGTTTAAATTTGTTAGAATTGAATAGTTGTATTTTGAACCACTGAAGTCAGTTTTTTAAGAGACTATCTATGGCAATACTGCATTTGCAGAAGTAACAAACGTTTTTTTTTTTTTATTACACTGTCACCTACTTTTAGCTGAAAACAGGCAGCCTGTGTTGACAGGGAAATCTACAAGGTACAAGGAACAACATGATTAACTTTAAAGGGATACTGGCAAGCAGTTCAGTGAAAATAAAAAGTACAGTTAGAAATTAAATGTGAAAGTGGCAGAAGTGAAAAATTACAGTTGTCTATCCAGCAGGATTAGTACTATAATGTATTACATACAATACAAAGTTTTGTTTATTTATGTATTTAAAGAAGAGACAGTGCACTTTTCTTACAATTAAAAGTTCATTTTACTGAAAGAACACAAGTAGTTTGTTTTACATTTGGGAAGGGAACAGAGATCAGACAAAAAATGGATAGCAATCTGTTTAAGTGGAAGCAAGAGCTCTAATGTGCACATCAGCATGGTAAATCTTCAATTTAGAATAGGTAATACCAGAGTGTGCAGCACGATTTGGGACAGTTGCATCTAGTTGGTGTGGGGGGTGTACATTGTTTTGTGTGTTTGCTAGGAGAAAAAAATTAATAGTCATTTTGTTTCTTATGTTGATGCCAAAAGTATGGGAAACATGACATGGGTTTAAATATTCATGAAAAGCAGGAACTAAATACAACATAAGCCTACTAGTCATTAGTGTGTGCATGTAATCTGCAAGATGGAAAAATATTTAAAATAATGGTTATGTATATCATGTAGAAGCAATCGCTTTTTTCAGAATGACAGTGTCAATATTAGTATGGAAAGTAAATTACCTTTATACCTCTCAAGTGTCCAGATGTTTGCCTCATTTTGGTCAGTTCCTCATAAAATGTGTTTTTCAATCAAATCCCTGTAGATCAAAGTCACTGGATAATGGACATACATTTGAGTTTCAGACTTCATGTCCTTCAAAGAAAGTGCATGCCAACACAAATCCTATTAATCTGACAACTTTCTAAATTTATAATGGAAATTATTTAAAAATCTGCCATATTTTTGGGGTCTTTGTCGCCTATTTTGAGTTTTGTCCAATTTTTTTTTGCTCCAAGAGGATGAGAGGTACGATGGCCTTAAATCAAAAGAGAAGTGAATTATATTAAGAAGTATAGGTGTAAAAAGCATGGTCATGAACACATTTGGGTAGAAATAAGATTATAATTTGAAAAGTAAATGATTTCAGGGCTGATATTCAATACATCAGGGAGAAATGGAAATGACAGTAATAATACTGATTGCAACAGAAGCCCCATTAGTCACAGAAAATGAAAAGGACAATAGTGATAGATTTGTGGTAGCAATGATGTACTGGTAGGGGTGGAAGATTATGCAGATATATATTTACATTCCACCTAAAATTGCAGTTACTAAACTTAGAAGAAATGTGCAACAAAAGCTTTCAGCAGGGAATATTATTTATGGATGAGAATGTGTATCCAATTTGCAACAGATAGGAGGTATCAGGGAACTAAGAAGGGAAATATACATTTCTAAAGATAGATTTCTAAAGAAATATGCAGCAGTATTTGGAGATGTGAATTCAGTAGCTAAATCTCCATCAGAATTTACATATTTGTCTCCAAGACATAACCGTGTTAGACTGCATAGAAATTGTATGTGTACTGAACTGAAAATTCTGAGACTCATTCAATAAAATCTATCAAATCATGCACCAATAAAAACAAAGATGAAGATGCATACTAGTGAGAGACTGGTGCTTTCCTATTCATCTGTGTAAAAAAAAAAAAGTATTTTAAGGAAGGGGTAATATTGGTTCTGGATGATGGTCACTGTTAATGATACCATGACCCCATGTGTAATTTTTTTTTTCAAACAACTTTATTGAATTATCACTTGTGACATAGGCAAATTTACATTCATATAAAAGTAATAAAACTATATTAACAAACATTATGCTTCACATATAATGCTAGCAATGTCTTTCGGCTTTCCCCAGTTAGGGGTCGCCACAGTGGAACACCGGTCTGCAGATTGACTGGCAGTGGTGTTTTCATGGTGTAGAGTTGCCAGCCCAGCACCCAGCCTTCACAGAAGGCACAGGCACACACACACACACACACACACACACACACACACACACACACACACACACACACACACACACACGGTCTTTAAAAACTCAATCTGAAGGAGGACATGCAGACTCCACACAGGAGCTCCAGCCAAGAATTGAACCACACCTCTCGCTATGAGGCGACAATGCTAACCACTGCACCACCGTGGCCAATGCTTCACATACAATGCTACATGTCATATAACCTAAGCAACACTACATAAATTCAGTTCCTGCTTTATTTTTAAGCAAGGAACATCTTAACTGCATACATAAGCAATCATACATTTACATAAAAACAAACCACAACGACACAATCCTAGTTGCAAGCATTTTACATCACAAACCATACTGACACTCCCAGCTGCAAACATGCATCACGTATAATCTACCCAATCTTTCTCATTCAAATGGTACAATGCTCATTTAAGTTCTGCTGCCTTTTAAACCTTATTCCTCTATTGTATGTATTGTTCCCACAATTCCCATGTAGTTTGCTCCTACCCTTTTCTAAAGCTCTCAGTTCCAGTTGTTTTATCTCTGTTACTATATTTACTACTTCCACTGTTACTATATTTACTACTTCCAGTATGGTTGGTTTAGATTTTGATTTTCTAGTAATTGCTTTTTTGACAGCCACTATTAGACACAGCAAGGCCTTACTATATCTAGGCAATTCTAATTCTGAATCACAGCTCAGAAAAATCATCTCCCTCGTCAGACCAATCTGCCCACCCAGCAACTCCAACAGTGCATCCTACAGGGAATCCCTACAGTCCACCAACTCACCTAACTCACAGAAAATATGCTCCCAATTACCAGTTTCTTCCCCTTCACACCTCCCAACATTTGCGGTCTGCCAGAGGAAAAATTCTCTGGAGTCTTCTTGGGTTACAAAAATATCTATGTAAACATCTCCAGGCAAAAAATCTAAATCTTTTAGATTTTGTTGCACATTTGCAAGACATAGATATATCCTCCCATTGTTTCTCTGTGAATTGCTTTTTCAGTTTCTCTTCCTGATCCTTTCTAACCTCCTCTGACAGAGTCTTGTAGCTATCCTATGATATTTTATATGCTCTAATTATTCCTTTTTTAAATGGCAGCTTCTGTTCTACATTCTATTAAAAACTCTACCAGTGCTGGTCTTTCATTGAAGCCCCCCCCCATTTCTTATTTGCCTATATTCTGATTATCAAACCCGGATAGGGAAGGTGGAGTCCAAATAAATTCTTAGCATCTTCCCATTCTATTGTCTTTTCCACTCTAGTTATTTGCTCCCAGTACCTCTGATCCTTTGCCAGTTTTCTCCAATAAATTCCAAACCCCTCTTGCGTACAGTCTATATCCCCAATTACAGTCATCCCTATCAGCAGAAGCTTTCTCCATTCCAATGCTGGTTTAAGTTCTTGAAATACTTTGCTACCTTATGCATACAATATTTTGTATGATCGTTTTCCTTAAAGGCCTTCATCCAAATCAGAGTCTCTCGTTTCATCCTTATCTCTTTCCACTTTGACTTATAGTTTTCTGCTTGTGCTACATATAGGAGTCTTAACTGTGTAGCTCTGAAACACCTCTTCAAACTGGGTAATCCCAATCTGCCCTGTTCTACTGGAAGCCTCAGAATATCCCACTTGACTCTTGTTATCTTCCCCTCCCAGATAAAGTCCTTCAGCTCTTTATTAATTGCTATTCATAACTTCCCCTCTGGTTGACAAAAATATGCCTGACCTGTGTACAAGACTAAAGGAACTAAACATTTTAACTGTTTGTGTCTTACTACCCATATACCAAAGTTTCCATTTTCTCAATTTTTTGTATTATCTTTTGATTAGTCTCTTCCCACATATCCTTAGCTGCCACACTAGAATCATTTTTAGTCCATACTCCTAAATACTACATTTTATCATGTCCCCATAAATATGGACATTCCTGAAATCAGTTCATGTGTGGAAAAATAATTTACTGACCGAGTTTTAGCTTCATTAATTTTGCATCTCAAAAAGCAATGAAACTGTCAAAACATTCAACACTTCTTTTTCTGGCTTTGTCAGGTAATATCTGCAAATAAAGCCTGCATTTCTTGACTACCATACCAATTACATCCTTGAATTTCCGAGTTCCTTATTTTCTTTGCCAATGGTTCTACATATAATGCAAATAATAAAAGGGAAAGAGGAAACCTCTGCCTGGTTCCTCTGCTCAAGCAGAAATTATCAGCAAAGATCCCATCCACTTTAATTTTTGCCTCCGATCCCTCATATGATCTCCTAATCAACCATATAATAATTTTTTCAGGAAATGCAAACAATTCCATTGCCCTGTTCATAAAGTCCTAGCTTACTCCGCCAAATACATTCACTGCATCAAGACCAAACAATGGTATTTTCTTACATTCGGCTTCCCTTTGGATCATCAATGTTCTGTTAATGTTGTCAAATGTTTGTCTCCCTTCCACAAAACCACATTGATCTTCATCAGCTCACACATTACTTCTGCAATTCTTTTAGCCATTATAGACACAGATACTTTAGTATTAAAATGGGCCCGTATGAAGCTGGATTTGCTGGATCTTTACCCTCTTTAGGTATTACAGCTACCACTGCATTCTTTTAAGAAAGTGGTACTTCTCTTAAGATAAGGATCTGGAAGGTTTTGTTTAACTGCATCAGTTTTTTCCATTCTAGTTTCCAAACTTACACAGGAACACCATCTATGCCAGAGGGAGTTTCCTGTAAATTGGTTATGTGTTACATATTTTATCTCCTCCTATCCTAACCTTTAGTAATGGAGCCTCATCAACTTTGGCATATTTATGTCTTCCATAAACATTTCCATTTGCATCTTTTCTTGATTTTCATATTTCACTGCTTTTTAGACTCTCAGAATTTCTGAAATATTTCCAATACCTCTACAGGATCTTGTTACCTTCCTTGTTATAAGCTCCCTAAGTTTGGTGACGGCCCTTTCTACTTTCTGTTGTGCAGGTCATTGTGCTAAAGATTTTGTGCGCTAGTGTTATTGTCAAAAAACAAACTTCTAAGCTTGTGCATATTACTGTGGTAATCCCTTATTTTCTGCCTAGCATTCTGTAGTTGATCCTCTTATTTCACAAGTTTCTCCCTATTCTGCAACAGCTTAACATTTTTGTCAGTCCCTCTAAATAATTCTGGTTACTTCTTAACCACAGCTCCCTTTCTTTTAATTTCCACCATATTTTTAAACTCCACTTTATTTTTTATCCAACTCTCTAGCTATATTTTCAGAAGAAATTTCTATCCTCTCTAACAGCTCCTGAATAATGTCTACAACTCATTCCTTAAATTCCTCTCTTTTTCAACAGATAGGTGGGAAAGTGTCAATGTTTCATTTTTATTTCATTACCCTGCAGTTTTACTTTAGCTATTATTGGCGCATGATGTGAAATAGTTATTGGGAGAGTATCAAAACCTTCAATTAAATGCACATGTTCCTATGAAATGTAAATTCTGTCTAGCCTAGCCCAGTTTTTAGATCTTGGGGAATATGAAAATTCACTCTGAACTCATTACTAAATTCACACCATCTATATCAAATATTTTCATAAATGTCTTCAGAAATCTACCCTCCTTTGTTGCCCCCCAGACACATCTTCACTGCTGCAAATCAAATTCCAGTCCCCACCTATAAGTAATATTCCTTGCTGAAAACAGATTTCTCCCAGAATTTCTCCATGGATTTTACGGAGCTCCATTATAGCAGTTTTAGGTGGAATGTAAACACATGCCAGTGTAATCCACCTCCCCTGTCAATAGCCCCTTAGCATTACCAATATGCCATTATCTTTTTATATTCTTCTATCAGCATTGGAGCTCTTTTTGCAATTAATACAAGTACTCCTCTTTTTCCTGTGTCCCAGGTATTCTGCTGAGCAACTATCCTAAAAACCTTTATTAAATTCAACAGTTCTTTCGGTCTCCTGTAACATAGCTATCTGCACTCTACATTTTAATACAGTTCATTATTTGTATTCATCTGTGAGGTCATTTGCATTTAAAGACATTAAAAAGAATGCTTCATTGTATTAAAAAGTTGCTATTTTCACCTTTTATGCATATAACCTTGTTTGTTAAATGTCTAGTTCCAGCTTTTGTGTTACATGCATACACTGTTTGGCAGGCTGAGCTTTTATACAGTTGTTTCTTGTCATATCTGTTGGAGCCTATGTCGCATCTTATAAAACTTTACTTTTTTCAGGGATTTCAATAAAATACCCCCTAAACCGAAAACGAACACAGAACTATGTACACCTTCACATACTGAAGATTTAACCTCCAAATAGAAACGAAAGTCCCAAAATGACAGTCACACTCACAGACTTGAATTAACCTAAGAGGGGTCATCCAAGCTAAAACACATGGTGCAGCTTGTGCTTCTAAGTGCTGACTGGTTTTGTCATCTTTATTGCTCTCCCTGCTGGGAAAACCCCTGAATGTTTTCAGAGAACATTATCTACCTTGGGAAAACCCCTGAATGCCTTCAGAGAACATTATGCCTATACAATTTCTCTTTTTTCCTCAGCAATTCACCGTCCACCAGACTGTAGACAGTTTCTCTATCAGATGGTCTCCATGGAGACATGAGAACCAGGCACTCTTTCCATGGAAACATGAAGACCATGGAGACATGAGAACCAGGCACGCTTTCCATGGAAACATGAAGACCAGCTGCAGAACTGTTACGGAGCATACATGCATTTACTGGAAAAAAGCCTCATAACATTCAATGTTCTTTTTCTTCATTTACTTGCTCTCTCTCAAAACCTGTTACTAAAACATTTAAGGTCTTTAACCCAATCATTCCTCCATGCAAGAATAAGAAAAAGCACTATTTTATCATGTTTTTTTTTTTTTTTTTTTTACTTTGCAGCACCTACACATCTCCTAAAATTGACCACGAAGAGAGAGAAAGACGGGAGAAGAAAAAAAAAAAATAAAACAGCAGCATCAGTTTACAATTTCCAGTACACTTAAAATAACTGAAAAAAAAAACACTTTATGGCATGTAAAGTAAAATAGTACCAATTCTGAGACACATGGTTAAGAAAAATAATCTTTACTTACAGTTAAAACATTCCCATCCTCATCCCCTCCTGAAAGCACTTTTCCAAACACTGATTACATGAAGTAGGGCATATGCTTTACAGTCACCCACAAATCCAATAAATTCTGAAAAAATCCAATATTTTCAGATTTTCTTGTTCCATTTCACAAATATAATATTGCATTGTAATCCCATATTAAGTTACTGGTTTTAATACTATTCCATCTCCAAAATCCTGTCTCTGCTTTCCAACGTACTCTCGATTCTTCTAGTCAGCTCTTGTGCTGCCTTACTTCTCTACATTTTCTGTTGAAATTTTTGAAAAGGCTTTACAGGTTCAGTCCCTCTGTGGTCCTTATTACCAGAAGAACATGAAGCAGAATCTTCTGTTTTATAGTTTACTTTTTGTTGGATAAACTTTTGTATTGCCTCATCAGGATGTACTTCATCACAAAAACGACTGTCCCTCCAGGAAAGAATACCTTGAAGACAACTAGGTACAGCAATTTGAATCTCATACCTGCATCTTTACATTCCCTGAATAGCGGAATAAATTTGCTCTTTTGTCTGGTATACAATGAGTAATCATTTTCCACAAACACTCTGCCATCTCCCACTTTTAGTACTTCGTCCTTCTGCCCACAGTTTTGTCAGAATCAACTCCTCCTGCTGGTAGAATTGTATCTTTACTATTAAAGCTCTAGGTTGCTTTCTCATATCCAGGTTTGGAGCATACACATGATGTGACCTTTCAACTAACAACTCCTGCTGTGGAATACCAGTCCAGTTGCTTATTTGTACTTTTGTAAAATTAATAGGGTCTGTTCCTTCCAGCTTCTCTGGTATAGCTGAAAATATCAGGTTTTCCCTACATACTCTGTCCTCTAATTCTATTATTTTTTTTTAAACATCTCTTTCTGAGCAGTGTCATACTTAGCCAGCCTTTCTTCATTTCAACCTTTGATTATTTGCAGCTTTATCATCTCATCTGAATATCTGTTGAAAGTTTATTCCATTTCTTACAGCCTTTTGCGGTTTGTGTTGATATACTCCTTCAGTGTTTTGATCATTTTAACCAGGTCTGTATGCAGTGGTCTTAGATCTTCCTGTAGGTTACTGGAGGTTGTCTGAAGGTTGCATTGCTTTTTGCTGAACAGCTGCAGAACTCTCTCAGTGTTTCTTCCTCACTTTTTATAGCCAATTTCTCCAGGTTTTCTGTAATTCTTTATTTCTGGCATCCAGACAGTGCACTTACTAGCCAGTTACTGAAATGTACCCATAAAACACAAGTCTACTAGTCTTCTCTGCTGAATTTCTGTTTTCACACTGGGACAACTACAAACAAGCTGTTACTCAATGTGTAGCCATCTTAGAAGTCTGATCCAAATGTGTAAAGAAAAGGGGTTGTGGGTGGATGGATGAATGGTAACTGATGGGATTCAAAAATTACAGATGGTAGAAATTCCGTATGAAGTCATGAACAGTGAATGGGGTAAAATGAAAATGGAATTTAACAGCATGGCAGAAATAAAAGTGAAAGACAGTGGGAAGTAATGGGCCTTGTTTAGAGGGTTGATGGGGTTAAAACATTGCAGAAGTGGAATCTCATTGAAAAAGAGGAGGAAAAAACCTTGGAGTGCTAAAAGAAAAAAAAAAAACATAGAATTTAGACAATATGCATAACATTATAAAGGTTGCTGTGAAGCAACTATTTTTGATAACTCTAAAGCACAAAAAATAGCACACAGACTTAGGCAAAAGAAAGTAGGAGGTGATGTTGCCAAACATAGGAAACCTATGCAAGAAATGAAAATAACCATAGATCCTATATAGGTATTGGAGACATTTTAGAAATTTTAGGAAAATGTATATAAATCAGACGAATGAAGAAACCAAGGAAATGTACAAATGGAAACATTTATGGAAGACTTTGTTATGCCAAAATTACAGGAAGATTAGGTTCAATGTACAATATCTAAGATATGAAGCGATGAAGTAAAAAAATAAAATGAAAGAAAAAGACAGTTATTTAGTCAGTCAAAGAAGTCATAAGGAACAGAGAATATTCTTGTAGAAATTTGAAAGTTAAGAGGGAAGAATGTTATAAAAGATATGAACGGCTGTGTTTAACAATATTTTAAAATATGGCTACTAGCATGCTAGATGAAAGCAGTGGTAACTGTATTACCAAAAGAGGGTAAAGATTCTTCAGATATAGCCTCACATAGATAAATATTTGAGTCTGTATTATCTGCAGATATCCCTTTGCACAAAGGTGGAGCATCTACAGATCCAGGAAATTACAGACCCATCAGCCTAACTAGCCTGATCTGCAAGGCCATGGAGTGGATTATGGACCTCATTAACAAGGCCATTGGCAACCTCCAGACACTTGATCCCACACAGTTTGGTTTTGTCAAGGGGAGGTCATGCCTGTTAAATTTGGTTGACTTCTTTGAGACAGTCATCAAGGCCACAGACGAGATGAAGACTGCACACCACCTACCTTGGCCTGGCCAAAGCCTTTGATACTGCTCCCCACTCTGGTATAAAACTCTCTCAATGAGGCATCATTCCATAGGTTACCAGATGGGTAGCAAACTGGATCACTGATAGAACCCACCTAGTCAAAATAGAGGAAGCCACCTCAAGTAGTAGGCCCGTAACAAGCTGTGTACTGCAGGGATCAGACTTTGGGCTGCTGCTGTTTGGGATATACTTCTCAGAGATGCAGACCAAATCTAGCGGCCTATGGCTAACAAGTTTGCAAATGACTGCAAGCTGGGTGCAGTCATCAATTCCCCTTGTGATGTGGACATCCTCCAAGAGGGTCTCATCCAAACAAATGACTGGGGTCAAAAACATGGCCTCAAACTGAATGCCCAAAAATGCATCTTCAACCCTTTTGGGGAGAGTGACATCCCCACAAATGATCACATTGATAAGGTACTAAGCATGCAGTCGTGAGGGACTTTGGCACCCAGGCTGATAGCAAACTGACTTTTGACCACCAAATTGCCTCCATTGTACATGGCCCACCTCATTAGTAAGGGTATCTCATCCAGGGACAAGGTGATCATAACATCCCTGTATTCTTCCCTTATAAGACCCATTATTGAGTACAATGCTCCTTTTGGTGTGTACCTCGCAAAGCACATACAGCAGCTGGAGAGACCACAGAGATTCCTCACCCGGAGGATCCAGGGCCTCAAACATCTACCCTACACATACAGACAAAAAGCCTGGTCCTTCTACTCAATCTCCTACAGCCTCCTCAGAGGTTACCTCTGTCTGGCATACAAAGCAATCTCATACCCATCCCTGATGGGACTGCTGCATGTCAAGCTCCACTTGAGTAACCCGCGTGATTGACCTCAACCTTATCAGACAACAAGACTTGTTGGCGGGAAAAATTTGTGTCCCAGAGACTCTCCCTTTTCTGGAACAGACTTCCTCTCCATGTAAAGCAGAGTTCCTCACTAAACCTTTTTAAGTGCAACCTGGATAACTGGATAGGGAACAGAAAACACACCCCTGGGATTCCACCTATGTCCCTGATGGAAAGTGGCATAAGGTGCTGACTTGTTGGAACATGGGCTAAATTGTTGGCTAGGCTTTTAAGGGCCTCAGGGCCAATAGCCTAGTAACTTATGATCCTATGATAATATTAACAAAATTGATAGCTATACAGCAATATGGGTCTGTGGAAAGAAGGCAAACATTTGACAGCATTAACACAGCAATGATGAGCAAAAGAGAAGGAGAGTATAAGCTGCTCCAATAGAGTACAGGGATAAAGTTCCGACTATAGCCCAGTTGATCAGGTGACTAACAGAGTTGCAGGGAAGGATGACTGTCCCAGAGGGCATCCAATGACATTTTCTTAAAGGTGGTGCCCTCTGATGTAAATCGAGGAGCGAGGGGGATGGGGCACAGAGTGGATAGGGCACAAAAAACCCCGGCCAAGGAGCGATACAAAGACAGCAGAGTCCCCCCAGATGTCTTTAGGATCCAGGATTCCAATATGGGAGTAAGTTTGGGGGTAAGAGATAATGTGGCAAACCCAAAGTGGACACGAGGCACTGGGACTCAGGCCAGTTAAGTGATGTCCCAAGGGGAATCAAAAAACATACAAAGGCAAAAAGACAGAAGCAGACTATAAAAAACACTGATAGTATTGGCTAGACCAGATGCTGACAAAGCATTTAAGAGTTAGCTGGGATTTTATGAGTGAGACAACAGTTAATAGGAGGATACATGATGGGTTAGAAAACAGAGTTAAAGTGGGAAAGTCCCTCTCTGACGAGCTGTGTCTGAACAGGAGAACATGACAGAAGGTCCTTTTGACCCTCTGCTGTTTTGTTTAATGCTTAAAGACATTTATTTACTTAGTATTTGATTACTTGGTTGGTTCTTTGGTCCAGGGATCCTTTTCAGGCATGGCCTAGGCCAAAAGGCAGAAATACAGAGCCTGTATATCCAATGCATTAAATTAAAAAAAGAAAGAATGACAGCAAATAAACACTGAATAAAATGCATCACAAAAATAATA